>NW_028275166.1:5757575-6060606 GCF_013281855.1 Momordica charantia
CATTCTACTAAGCAGCTAAAATGCTTGTTAACCGAAATCTTCCTAGACCAGGCCAATGAGGTATGACTGCCGATGTGTTGAAAAATAATGGAAGCGGAACACTTCCGAAGAAGACTTCTAGAAAGAGTTCCAAGATTTTTTTGAAAGGGGGTTGTCAACAAATGCACCAATGAAACTTAAAGACAATGCTGCCATGGTGAGTTGGACCAATAACTATAAGTTTAGACACCTCCTCCTGTATAAAGTAAATTCTAAGGTGTTGGCTGAAAAATAAAGTCCTTAGATAGTTTGAAATTACAAAAAGGAAGAAAAGTCGAACCTCAAGCCAGGGAAGATTACAAAATCCTTTCCAATAGACATAATTTGAGAGTGTATATGAAGGAACATAACATTTACAACAAAAGAGCATAAAAAATAAGTCAGCAAGAGCATAAGATTTTACATCCAACGAATTATCTTGGCAATCAAATGACGTAGGGTCAAGCGATTGTCCCGTGAGATTAATCGAAGTGCACTCAAGCTAGCGTAGACATTCGCAAATATAAACCAAAAAAAAAAAGAGATGGTCAATTGACTGGCTCAAGTGATTAATGATTATCTCCATTAATCCAAACTATTATTTCTCCCTATTTAGAATCCAGTCGACGTTTGCAAAAAGTATGGAGAAGACCCTAAGAGATTTCACTTGGAAGAGGAAAATTTTAGACAAGGCAGTCACAATTGGATAAGAGGAAATTGATTGCCCACTCAACTTCTCTCAAGGGCGCAGGGGTTGGAAACCTTACACACAAAAAAGAGGCTACAGAATTTTTGTGGAGATACATCAACGAGGAGAATTCTTTAGGAGAGTGGAGCAGATATTGTTCCAACCCTCTTGGATGGTTCAGAAAAAAAATTGGAGGCAACCATGTAGGAAGCTTATGCCATCAGAATCTGAGATTAGGGAAAAAAAAAAAGAGAGAGATTTCTTTCAAAGTTGAGAACAGAACAAAATTTGTCTTTGGAAGATATTTGGGTAGATTCCAGTATACTGAGTACCTCCTTCCCAAGAATTTATGATATTATCAAGGATATCTGGAGAGTCTTAAATTTGAAGGAGGCTTCTTCAAGACGGATCAAGGAGAGGACCTATTCTTCCAACAAAGTAAACTCTATCAGACTCTGAACTGAAAGAAGCAGCTCTTTTATTGTAAATTGGGACAACTTATTTTTTATATAAGAAACATCAGAATATATTAACAAAAAGGTCAGGGATAACAGCCTAGGAGTCAGGTTGAGGGAACCCTCGCTGTCAAAAGAAAACTAGAAAATCAAAGTTTTCCCATCATTATCACGATGGCGCCGTACTTGCATAAATCTTGTGGTTTGAACACCACCAAGGTAGTATGTTGTACACTACCCCCCAAAAAAAAAAAATTCTAGTTGACAATCTATCTTAAAAGATTCTCTGATTTCTATCTTTCCAACTAAGCCAAAAAATAACCCTCACAGCACAACCCCGCAGAATTTTGGCTTTGCCTCTAAACATCTCTCCACCAAAATATTCCAGAAGCCACAAATCCACCTTCTCTGGAAGACAACAAGCCAAATCAAAAACAGCAAATAGGGAAAACGAGGCATGCTGAGCAGAGGGGCAGAAGAGAAACAAGTGGTCTAAAGTCTTTTCTTGGGAAAGAACAGAGGCACTGGGCAGCAAATAGGGGGAAATAACGGCCACCTAGGAAATTCCTTTGAAGCTTATCTGCAGTGTTCAAACCTCTATAAAAACAGGTCCACACAGAAAGAATTCACTTTCTTCGGAGCTTTGAACCTCCATATATAATCCACCAAGGCCAGCTTGGCATTCAGCTTAGTGATTGACGTCAAATATAGCAGGAAAAAAGACCCCAGGATTCCATCTCCCAAAGCATCCCGTCTTTGCCAACTCCAATTAGATAGAATATCTAATTTCTCAGCAAATCCAGCCCACCTTGGAATTTCTGTGTCAAAGAATCTTCTCCTAATCCCTAAGTCTCAAGTCTGAGACAGAGAGAGAGAGATCTAACAATCAGCAATAACCGCCCCTTTTTAGTAGATAAAGCATAAAACTCGGGGAAAACAGTGGCAAGAGGGGTCTCCATGGCCCAAGAAATCCTCCCAAAACCGACTCCGCTGCCCCTTCTCAGCTTTGAATCTCATGAGGCCCTAAAAACTGCCTAAACTCAACTCCAATTGCTCTAAGTTGAGTACTCTACTGACCAAGCACACTTGGGGTGGCAAGTTCCCAAAACAAATTTAAGTTTTACATTCGGTTCACGGTATTAAAGATTTGAAAACACTCGAGAGACAATTCAAAAAAAAATCCCTTCCACTATCTCCCCTTAGATTTGTCCTAAAACTAAGAAGGATGAAAAGGCTATAGACCACCTTTTCATTCATTGTAATTTTGTAGCTAACTGGTAACATCCCTTTTGAAAATTTTTGGGCACAACTGCTGTTTCCCTAACAATATTGCAGATTGGCTCCCAGTAACTGCTCTCAGAGTGGTGACTTAAAATCCAAAATCTTATGGAAAAGCACAGCTAGAGCACTTTGTCCATTTGGAAAGAGAGGAACAATAGGATATCTGGTGATACTGTTAAGGCTAAATGCACCACGTTTGGCCTCTCCATTTTGAGTGCCTCTTATAGGGATTTTTGTAACTACAGCAGCATTTTTATTAATTTAAAATATTGAGGCTTTTCATAACCTCCTTGGCAAAGGGATAACTCTTCCCTCTGGCCTCTAAGTTGAATGAATTTCTCTCTTCCTTGTCGAAAAACATACATAAATTTAATAAAAATTCTACAGCACCATCAGTCAATATTAATCCTCACAATAGAGAAACCAATAACCAAATCAGAGGAAGAAACACTTCCAGATATCAGGAATGTTCACATAGATGATAGAACCACATTCAGGGTGACAGCATAGCCGAAAAAGAATGGACTACAGAAGTGGATTGTGATGCTCACCTTGACTTGCCTCTGAAAAGACGCACATAGGAACAAAGTCTTTAAACATATTTAAGGAAAAGCTTTTTGGCACGTTTCCAGTCTCAGTTCCAGCCATTTCCATCTTGAACTGAGGTTCATTTTGAAGTGTGTAAGGAAAATGGTGTTGGAAAGAGAAAAAAAAAAAGATAAAGCATCCCAAAAGGTTAAATAATGAGCCACAGGTCAAAGTCACAATTATTGCTGGATATGGAGAAATAAATAATTTGCTTCCAATACATAAGTTTATGCGTGTGCAAGTACAAATGTGTATATGGTCCAGCAAACAGTATAGAAGTAACGAGCACAAAAACATCAAGATAAGATCAACAAAAGCAGTAGAAATGAGGTGGAAAATATAGAACAGCACCGTATAAATATCAGAACATATAATAAATTGTTATGAAAGATCAAGTTTTAATTAAGACGAATGACAGAACATAAACAGACAATACAAACGACCTATGAAAATTTTGCTACCTTTCTGCTTTTGCTGCCTTAGAAATCACTTCAATCCAACTAATTTCCCAACTGAAAATTGTGTTTTCTAACCTCTCAGGCATAATATTTGTAGTATAAATCATCCAACCAAGTAATGATAAGTTGATTGGTCCAATGTCCAAAAAGACTATGTTCTTCCAACACCACTGGAATGAGAAATATATTTGGATCCACTTATTAAACGAATTTAAACTTACTTGGTGTGGTGTCTCCACAATAAAATTAAAGACTGTTTACTTCATCTTTTATGTGGCCTCTTTTCAAATCCAAAAGCTCGTGCTATATGGGTGATAGGAGTTAAGAGCACTCTCTGGTCAATATGGGAAGAAATAACTTCAAAGATTTTTCCCGGGAGGAAGAAAGATGGGAGATAGCTTAGTTTTCTTTTATGAGAAACCAAACTTTCATGAGAAAAAATGAAAAAATACAAGGGGAAGACAAAAAAAAAACAACCCCCCAAGATGGGAGATGACTTATTTTAACACTTCAATGGTATACCATTTCCACTCTCTTATGTTATTAAAATCAATTCAAGATCCTTTTTGTAACCTCCCAAGTATTTTCATATCATCAATGTAAAGTTAGGTTTATTATAGTAATAAAAAATAGACCGATAGAGAGAGAGAAAGAGAGAGAGATGCTGATAAAATGTAATACATACAAAAACTCGGAACTTGTTTTTCAACACAGAAAAAGGTGGACTGGTCTTTGTTCACTTCACTTTCCTTGCACATAATGCACTAGCACCAGCTTGGAGATAGAGTGAGAATATGTAACTTGAATGTTGATACCACCGTGAATGAGCTCCCAAGTGAAGATTTTAGCTCTTTTAGGGCACTCAACCTTCCAAATGTAATTTCAAATGAAAGCATCAAGGAGAGGAGGGGCCTTAACCAAATCCATAGACAAGGTTTCATTTCACGGCACACACCAATGGAGACCTCATCCAATATCTTTGCAACCTTTAAAAAGTATTTAAGCTTCATAGCAAACAGTCCAAAAGACTACTTAAATCTTCTTGCGCATTAGAGGCCAGGGCTCAGTACTTACGACAAACAAAGTAACGGCACTTCCCTTCTCTAGGACAAACTTGGCAACGAGTATCATAGTGTCAATTATTGAAGTAAATGCTTATATTCCCTTTAGCAACATGGATAAGGAGAGAAGCAAGCTACCTCTCAGACCTCAGGGGTCAAAATTACAGTGAAAGAAAATCTAGGGTTCTGCAACCACACTCAAGCATCGATCAAATTAACAATCAGGAAACCAGAACAACATCAATCTACAACACTGGAAGCCAAAAAACAAGCTGAGATTACTCGGAAAAACGCAGAAAGAGTTTAATCAGTAATAGTACACCACGTGAACATCAATTACAGGTCCTAAAAGTACCTGGAGAGAAGAGGACTCGTCGGATTGGAGAGGATCGAGAGAAAGGATGACCTTAGCGAGAGGAAGAGTATCAGAGGGAGGGTGAGACTGCCATGACTTCGCGACCAGCAAGGGGCACTTCATCAGCCACACTGATCTGTCCGCCTTCCCTGTATCCAAGTTACTGCTACTGCCGCCGCCGCCGTGCTCGTCTTCCATATCCATCACAAATGACCAATCCCTATCGTCGGAAGTTTCGCCGGCAAGTTGTCGGTTACTCTGTTTTTCGTAGACGACGGTGGCGCAAAAGGCCGTGGACGGTACTGAACTGGACCCTAAAGAACTGGAAGGCGGTGGTCGGAAGGAGCTTTGATACTACGCAATCGGTAGCAGAAGATTATCGTACAACTGATGTAATCTGGATCCTGGATTCTGTAACAAGTGTCTCTGTTCCGAATTTTGACTTTTTTGTTATGCAGACAGTGACTTATCGTGGTATCGGCCGCTTCTGATTCTTGCTCTAAATAAGACGAACGTGTGTTAGATTTACTGATATATATATCATATGTCTTGGGTTCATCGAGTATACGGCCTTTTTCGTAATTTTTTTTGAAGCTTTAATTTTATTCAAGCTATTGAAATGTCCGTTGAAATTAAGCAATAGAACAAAGTATACCGGTGTCTAAATAAAAAAAGGAAGAAAAAGCCAACATTAACATAGTTGTTAGCGATGAATTTCTTGAAGTGAAATTTGGAATAAATGAATTTGATTTGTATTTATATGTATAAGTGTTATAATCTTCTATGTATAATTATCTGATACTTTTGATTGGTGAACTTGTTCTCGTATTGAAAATATTAGTTTCTTTCAGTTTCTAGATTTTTTGAGTTCTTTGATTTTAAGCTTGTTTAGAGATCGATTTATAGCTTATAAAATTCTTTAGCTTGCAGCTTGATGAAGTTTTCGTATAGCTTAATGAAGTATTCGCTTGAAGTTTAATGAAAGCTTTGCTTTTTAGCTCGTTGAATTATTCAGCTTGTAGCTTGATGAAGTCTTTAATTTGTAGTTTGTTGAAGTTCTTCGACTTGTTGCTTTGTTGAAGTATTTGAAGTTTTCAACTTATCGATGAAGTTCTTAAGTTTGTAACTTGTTGAAGTTACATTATTGGTTGGGCTTGTAGCTTGTGAAGAGTTATTCGGCTTGTTGTTGACAAAGAGAAGACCTAATTCTTGAAGTCTCGTAGTCTTTAGTTCTTCGAGTCTTCAATTCTTGAAGCCTTCAACTATAGTCACTTACGAATTCTTCGCTTGGCTCTAAAATGCTCGTAGATGGTATGAATCCTCCGATGGCTTTGAATCCAAATCCTTATAAATCCATCAAATAAGAGGTGACATCTTCTATTTATACCGTCTTAGTGGTCTTATATGAGTTTTTTTTTCTAATGGGCTTATTGGGTTTGAGCCCAAATCTCCATATGGAGTTAAAGGATGTTCATGGGACGGGGAAGGCTTCCCCGTCACCATCCCCGCCTCCTATTTAATTCTCTATCCTTGTGAAATTTCTCACGAAATTTTGTAGGGATTGGGGTGGAGATTTATGTGGGAAATTTTTGAGGATCGGATTTCCTACGGGAACTTTTTCCCCATTTCTTTTTTTTATGTTTTAAAATTTTCTCAATAAATATTTTTTCTTAAAGAATTTCTTATTTAATTACTTAGAAAATCTAATTCTATCTAATATATATATTGGATGGGTGGGTAGAGAATAATACATGATTTTTTTTAGTACATGTATATACCAAGAGGATGATATAATTATTTTAGTGTGTGTATATATATTAAAGAAAATGACGTGGGGGCGGAGAACAAGGAACGGGGACGCGGAACATATTCCCCACCCCTTCCCCCATTTAGGTGGTGGGGAAAATTTCCCCCATTCCCACCCCATTTAAGGGGGTCCCCGTGGAAACGGGGTCCATGGAAAAATGAACATCCTTATATGGAGCTAATCTAATTAGTCAATGTCATCGGACGGTTATAAGAAAAACACGTGGCATAATTTGACTTGTCGATTTTAAAATTAATTTGAAGACACGTGTAAATTTGTAATTGGTTATAAATATAATTTTACAACAATGACGTGACACTTCACAATTAGCCAAATTTTATCATTCAAGCATAGCTTAGCTTGTAAAAGTATCTAATCCTTCTCTTGACATTAAAGATCAAATCCTCGTATCCACGCTTTTAATGTTTATAAAAAACAATATATAATATTAAAAAGTATTATTTTTCATAAATTAATATTTTAAAGTTAAACTTTTAACATCACCTAGCCCAATTAAAAAACTATAATGACCAGCAATAACAATTCAAGTGTAGGGTAATAACAACTCGTTAAATGTTAAGATACAGTAACCTTTCGTATATTCAAATCACCACCTTTATATAATTAAACTAACAAAAGAAAAAAGTTAAAAAGTGAATATAGTTTAGCAATAATTGACATATATCTCTAATTTGTACTGTACTTTAATAAAAAGACAAAATAAAAAATCTAAAACAATCTTTATCTAAATTTAAACAAAACACTTAGTAAAGTAAAATCATAAAGACAACCCTTAATAAAGTTAGTAATATCATAAGGACAATAATTGTCAAATAAAAAAAATATATATCATAAAGACAATATTGCAACATTAAATTTTTTAATAGTGTTTATTTGAAAATTAAAAAATATATATATTAGTATCTCCCTTTCATCTTGCATTTATTTCTAAAAATCATAATACATGCTACCAAAAAAACAAAGAAGTATTGTTGTTCTGTGAAAACTAACCTGAATATAGATTGTCTTGTGGAGTATGATAATCTATGGTTTTCCAAGTTCTAAACAACCCAGAAGAAGATCTCTTAAAAGTTAGTGTCTTCAAGAAAGATTAGAGATTAGAGATGACAACGGAGCGGGGCTAGAGGCAATCCCCATCCCCAACCTCATTTGGAGTTTTTTCTACTTATTCTCACCCCTAAAGTTTAGTAAGGACGGTAATGGGTTGTCCATAGGGACGGGTCCCTGATAGAACGGAGCATTCCCTCTTTTATTTTCTTTTTCTTTTTAATTTATAATATACATATTTTTTCTTGGAATGTTTTTATTTTAAAAAATAACTTGAATTAGTATAATAGAATATAATAAATATTATAAAAAAATAATATATTATTAATATTACTATATATATAATAAATATTTAATATTTTATTATTTAGATATTAAATGGAGTGGGGGACGGGTGGGGATACCTTCCCTGTCCTTGCCCCCTGATTAAAATTTTCAATTGGACCCCATGCTCAAAGAGATCTTCGATCAATGAGTGTCTTATCTATTCAATTATGTTTGAATTAGCAATATTAGTTGGGTTAATGTTATGATTATTCTATTTGATTTTTAGGATCATATGATAATGATTTTTTTTGTTATTAGTTTTTTATTTAAAAAAAAATTGATAACCAATTCAATTTTCTATTTCTATTTTTTTCAAATGTTAGAATTTCATAAAAAAAAAGTTTTTAAAACATATTTATGTTTTTAAAATTTCATTTTTTCCCCTGATGCCGAAGTCTTATTTTTTTTCTTTGACGTATTTCTATAACAAACTTATTTCCTCACTTTAAAATTTATCTATCTCTAAAAAAAATTTATGAATTAGTACATAGATAGCCTATTGAGAGATTATAATTACGTAAAATGATTCAATGTATAAAATAACCATATTTAAGATGGTACCCATCAACAATTTACTTTTATATCCTTATTTATTTACACCTAAATATTAATAAATTTATTAAAATCAAAATGGTTTATTTGGTAGGTTAGATTTTAAATCTCTTATTTTATGCCCATTTAAACTTTTCAAAAATAAAATACTCAAATAATCATACGGTTTCTTTCGGTTTCTCGTTCTTCCGTCCGTTTCTTCTTCTACCGATTTCTCCTTTTTCCTCAACACCATTCTTTCCAGTCGTTTTTTCCATTTACTGTCCTATAACAGTCCATAGTAGGCCATCGCGTAAAGTCATTGCCGGATGCTCGTCAAAGTGAAGGTTTGATAGTCTTCAATTTCGATTACTCCATTCAAGAAGAATCTAGGATTTCAGAAAGGTATATTTTCCATACCCATATATTGTCCATACCCAAAATATAAATAGTCCATTATTGAGAAAAAATTCAAATATGATTTGAGTGGTGCGAAATTTAGGTGTGAATTCTTCTATATATGCAGATATAACATATATCTACAACTAAGTATCATTTTGGTAGTTATAGAAACTCAATAGTCGGATATATTTTATATTTAGCATATAGGTTTATCTTGTAATTGTATTGGATTGGATTACATTTGCTAGGTTAGTGTTAATAAGAGCAATTCATAATAACGAAGTATGTGCCAGAGTGTCTAAATTGATAGAATAGGTTAGTTAAAGATTATATCCGGATATATTTTATATCTATTATTAAATACCAAATTACAAGACAAAAAAAATTAATGAATACTTCTATATTCTATCTGGATAACATCAGCAAAAAACTTATTCTCACCAAAAAAAACTAAAGGAATCCTTCTATATTTTACCAACCAAAGGAAATCATGTGGAAGAATCTTCTTCTCACAAAAAAAAAAAAAAATTAAATCAGCAACCATATACAAGGTTTTGAGCGGTAGTAAACTGTGAAAAGAAGAAAAACGTGAGTAGGAGCAAAACTTTGCCTTGGTATTAGTGCATAAACTACACATTAATTAATTTAGAAATTGAAATTATCATAATATATGAATGAGTGAATCAAGGATGTTAAAATTGATATGGGTCCACAATAATTAAATGATTATGTCTACAATTTAGGAGATTTAAATATTTTAGATGCCAACAAAAGAATTTAACAATAATAATACAATAAACAAGGGTAAAATTAATATTATAAAAAAATTCTACCGGCAGAAATCTAAAAGTGTAAAATTAAAAAATTTTAGACATTTGTGTAAATAAGTTTCTAAAACACAGCCCTCCAAAGACATTATCTCTAAAATTTATCGTTGTCCGTAAGATATAATATTTTACTATTATTTCTCTCTCTCTCCAAAGTTTAAATCTTTATATACTTTTATTTTTATTTTTGGCAAACAAGCCTAACATATTAGTCACATTTTTATCCCTCTATAAATTTAATATTTTCTCGAACTTCTCTCTTTCTTTAATTTGGCCTTTTATGACTTTTTTTTTATGTCTAATATATTTTTCTCTAATAAATATATCTCAAGAGTTTCTCAATCTAAATACATTTTTTTCAATTTTTTTTCACGGTACTTTCATTTTTCTTTTAATTTATTTATTTTCTCTAACAAATATATTTCAAAATTCTTTTTGTCTAAATTTTTTCTCACTATAGTTTTCCTCTTTCTTTTTGTCTCTAACATGTCTTTCGCTCTGAACTTTTATCTCTCTAAAATTTCTCTTTAAAAAATTTATTGTTACCTCTCTAAATTTTTATTTTCATGTCTCAACGTGAAGGATGACAAGAATTCTTGTAGGGTTGGGTTCCTGCTCCAAGAACATATATGCATTTTCCACCATGTCCCAATCTCATCCCTCATTCCATTTTTTTTAAAATAACTAATATATATTTTATTAAAACTGTTTTACTAAATTATAAATAAAATATTATTTTTTTAAAAATAATTATTTATATAAGTAAATAATATTTTTTAGTAAAATAGATATACGTTATTTATATTTATTATTTTTTTATTTTTAAATTCTAAAATTAATTAAAATTAATTACAAAACTGGTAATTTTTCCTATGAAAATCTTCGTCCCGAAATTAGGATTCCTAATGGATCTTCATTTCTAGAATAGGAGAATGGGATGAAATGAAAATTAAAAATTTATACTAGGCAGACTAATCAAGCACAGTCGAAAAATCGATCTAACCATTAGGTATCCAATATCTGAATTTACTAGGATTTAAGTTTACCAATGTATATTAACTTAATTAAGTTGTATTGTGTAACTTCTATAACTGCTTGTACAGTGGTCTATATATACTGTCACTTTGACATTAATGAAAGCAAGCAAGATTTATTTACTCTTTAAGGTCTAGCCACATCTCCCGTGCTGAATCAGTAAATAGCAAACTCGCAGATATCTCATTTGACAGAGAATTCAGGATCCATGCGATAACCATGTTGTTGCAAATTATCCATGAATTGAGCAATTCACCGGTCGGTCGCTCAATAGTACCATCAACAAAGCCAATTTTGTTCTTGACCATAAGAGCAATAGTCATAGAACGACTCTAAGACGTATAATTTTCATCCGTGAGCAAATCAGACACAAGAACAAGACTTTGTGTTATCAGAATCATGGATGAAATAAGGATTAACATGTTGATCAAGAGGAGACGGAGTCGAAGAAGACGCTGCTGGAATTGCAGAAGTGGTCGGAACACTAGGTGGAACCAGCGGTGGAGGCAAATCAATTGGAGTCGGAGAATCTATCGGGAAAGTCGTGGCAAAGAAGCAAGAAGAATGGCGGAAAAAACAAGAAAGGCCAAAGAAATGGCGGGACCCGCAAAGAACTGTGATTTATCTCATCTAATACCATCTTAAGAATGAACAAACTACCATTCAACCTAAAAAAATTAAGCTGATGGATTGGATAAATTTAATTCATTTATATGGATTCTAACGTCTAAAATGAAAACATGAGAGACACTGAATGAAGAAAGAAATGTGGAGAGGCTAAAGATAAAGAAAGACGAGAGAGAGAGGGAGTAACAAATTGAAAAGAAAAAAGAAAAGATATTGAAAAGAAAGAAAAAAAAAAGAAAAAAGTGGCTAATAGACAGCACGTAAGTGAAAAAAGTATAAAAGGAAAAAAATCCAATTTAAGTTTTTGCATGATTCACGTGAATTCACACACACATGTAATATAATATATACACATAATTTTTTTATTGATTATTTCTTTTTATCTTTTCACACCCAATATCCTTACTTACCTAATTTTTATACTCTTAAACTTTAAATTGTTAAAATTAAATTCGTGAACTTTTATAATTGAAAAAATTAGATCAATGAGTTAAACTCTAAAATTTTCATAAGTGGTAAAATTACAACCCTAAACTTAAAAAAAGAAAAACTACATCTATTTTACTCTTATTCTTTCTCTCTCGCTCTCGCTCTATTCACTGATTTTGGTCATTTAATCTCGTGGAAATGGAAATTGTGGAAAACTAATTTGCAGGCTTTCGACATTTTTCTCTTTTTCTGGACAATCTTTAACTCTGTTTCGGAGAAAATCATTTATAAGGTAAATAACCACAACAGAGATTGATCAAATGACGATATTATTACGATTCGGAAGTGAGATAAAATTCCAAGAAAATAAAATCAGAAACTTTCAATGATTTTCAATTACACAAGTAAAGAAATTACAAAAAGAACGAGTGAGAGAAATATCGGGTGGAGGTCCTTGAGTTATTATGAAGTTGCTGCGAAAGAGACACAGAACTAGACAAAAGCTTTCTCAGTCACACAAGCACCATGGAATTAATCTTCTTCTCGAGTTTAGTATCTGTGAAAAATCAACCAAAATCGATTGACTGAACTGTCGTTGGTTTGTATAGAGGTAAGGAAAGAAAATTTTCTAACCAACCAAAATCGAATGATCAGTGGTCAGTGTCGATTTGAGCTCAAAACCGATGCTAACCGATCAATAGTCACCCCCTAATGCTAGGATGAAGATGAGAGGGGGCATCTTCAATTTCTGGCCTATACCATATTGTCATCTTTACTTTATATAGATTTTTTTTTCTCTAACCTTTCTCTTCAACTTTCTAACTTAAAAAAAATAGAAAAAAAAATGGTTATCAGTTTTTGTTTTAAAAAACTATTATCAACTCCCTACAGTTTTTGTTTTTTAAAAATTAAAAACTAAAAACAGAAAAACCAAAAACTAAAAATAGAAATTTTTATCAAACCTACCTAAACTTTTGAAATATCTATTATTTTTATACTTTCAACATTGTTTTATTTTCATATCTTAAATTTCATTAGGTCAATCTCAATTATTTGATTTCCCTAGCTTCTTAAACTTTTATTTTAGTCCATAATTTTTTTTTAAAAAAATCATTTTGATTTTTGTGGTAATTAGCTTTCCATAAATTGGTTAGATAGATAACTAATGTGACAATAAAGAAATGTGTATTAATAGATAGTTTGATAATGTTATGAATTCTTGTCTCAGTATCATCTTTTTAATAAACAAAAATAGAAGTGCATGATCAACTCATAGATTCAAATTATTTTTATTTATGTTGTCACAAATCGGAAATTGGAATAAGAAACAAAAAACTTGTTTTTTTTTTTCCAAATTCTATATAATTTTGACAATGTTTATAAGAAAATGAAAAACAAAAGCAAAAATAGTTATGAAATGAATTTCTTAATAAAATTGAAAATGAGAAATAAGAAATGAAAATGTTTAATAAGGAGGCCTCTGTTGATTGTGCATTGAAGCTATGAAAATTAGTTAAGGGTGGGGGAACTGACAAAAAAAAAAAAAGTTGAGGTGGGTACTGGAACCAGTGTTCGAAATATCGATGTCGAAGGAAATATCGAGGTAGACATTTCCTCGACATGGGAGAAAAACGACTTTTCCCCCTAGTATCGATGTCGTGCACCTCGACATATCGAAATGTCAAGTGGCATGTCGATGTATCACTTGACATTTGATACCTAATTGGAACGTCTGAATATTAGTCGATAAAATAATAGCAATAACAAGGTTGTTATTGTTCTTAAAAAAAAGTCATTATTTTTTTTTAAGTTGTAACCTATAATAAACAATTTAAAAATTCAAAAACTTAAATAATTATATTCTTTTTTCACGGTTTAACAACTAAATCAATATTTTAAAATTTAAAGACCAAGATAGAATAAATTAGAAAGGTCATAAATTAAAAACAATATTAAAACCTTTCTATTATAAAAAAAGGTTCAATTACAAATGTGTTCTAAAAGTTTTAAATTTAATTATTATGATTTGCACTTAATTTCAAAAATTTTAGTTGAAAATGAGATAGAGATCATTTTAATCGATTGAACAAAATTAAAGTTGATACTTAATTTCAATTAACTATCTATAATTTAGTTAAACATAACTCTATTTTTACTGACTACAAAAAAAATCCACTTATTTTATCTCTTAGTTTTATTCAACCTTAAACTTTAATATAATCAACAAAAAATTTCAATTAAATAGGAAATACAAGTTGAATGCCGTATAAAGAAAAGACAAGTCAATTATTCAACATAATGATCAGTGAGATTGATATGTGAATTACCACAATTAAAATGGATTGAAATTTCAAAGTTGTTGCTATTCTAATTTCTAACCTCTAGGTGTCGTGTAGCATCCGTCCATGGACATTGCCGTCACAGAATTTTCAACTGGCACGGAACAGAGCCAATCGTAAGCCGATACGTGGCGGCATCGTCGCCGATCATTCCTTCGCGGTATTTCTCCAATTATTTATACTCGGAATCAGACAGCCCCAAAATATCTCTCATCTCCCCCAGTTACAGAGTTACAGTCAGTCCCTATGGAGCTCCCTACTGTAATCGCTCTCTTCTTCGCCATTCTTCTATCGGCGACGGTAGCGTACGGGGTATCTTCCGATCAAATCGACGGCGACGATCTTCTGATTCGTCAAGTCGTCTCCGGCGCGGACGATCGTCTCCTGACCGCGGAGCAGCACTTCGAGAACTTCAAGCTCAAGTTCGGAAAGAGCTACGGCAGCAGCGAGGAGCATGATTACAGGTTCCGCGTCTTCCAGGCCAACCTGCGCAGAGCGAGGCGGCACCAGAAGCTCGATCCCGGCGCCGTCCATGGCGTCACTCGGTTTTCCGATCTCACGGAGGCGGAGTTCCGTTCTAATTTCGTCGGAGTGAATCGGCTCCGTCTTCCAGCCGATGCTCAGAAGGCTCCGATCCTTCCGACGGAGGAGTTACCCTCGGACTTCGATTGGCGTGACCTCGGCGCCGTGACGCCGGTCAAAGATCAGGTATGAGCTCTGTTTTGTATTGGAGCCTTGGAGGTACGTTGATTTGTTTTGACTTGGAGAGAAGAAGTAATTGTTTTGAAATTGTTAGGGTTCTTGCGGCTCGTGCTGGTCTTTCAGTGCTGTTGGAGCGGTGGAGGGAGCTAATTTCTTGTCGACGGGAAATCTTGTTAGTTTGAGCGAGCAACAGCTTGTGGATTGTGACCATGAGGTTTGTGCCATTCCTTCCCTGCCTCCGCATCCTCTACCTACCTTTTTTTTCTTACTTGATTATTGTTTATTATTTTTATTTTTATTATTTTTCTGTTGCTGTCACGATACCTAGGTGTTTATGGCACAAATAAAAATTTGAAAGTTTTTTAAACTTTTAAAAAATAGATTTTTTTTTCTACATTTATCTGTCATAATTTAAGGGTGGTATGACTATATTTTTCTCATCTGTTGAGTGTTGTTGCAAAATATTAGATTATATACTTTTTAAGATAAAAATGTTAGAGAAAGTAGTCAGGATGCTTTTCGGCATTTACTGCCTTTTTTTTTCAATAAAATATAATAAATTTAATTTTTTGAGTCGTTTTTAAATAACATACTTGAAGGTATATACATTGTCATATATATGTTTAGTGTCTAGTATTTGGGTGGTTTTCAAGTCAGTTCCAATTTCGTGAAAAGATATAATTTCATCTCTTTTGTGTTAAATATTTTTCAATTAAGTCCATGCAATCAGTAAATATTAGGTTTGTTTATAAGTTTAAATCAACAAACATTTAGAATTGTTTTAAATAGTGTTGATAAATCCTTAAAATTTCAATTTTGTCTAATAATCTCACTAACTTTAATAGTGTCTAATAGATTTATAAACTTTCAATATTGTGTCTATAGGTCCCTGTCGTACTTGACATTTAAAAAAAAAATCAATAGACCTATCGTAATCAAAATTGATAGGTCGATGAGTTTTATAAAATGTCTAATAAATTAGGAATCAATTAGACTTAAAATTTGGAAGTTCAAAGACTTTGTTGACATTTTTAAGGATTTATCTGAGACTTATTTAACAATTTTTCATAGTTCAATGAAATATGAATTTTAAAATAGTAATTTTTATGAGTTCTGACGGATTGGTAGTATACTAGTATTTTAATGAGTCAATTTTCTATCCAAACGAAACCATTTTAGGTGAAATTACTAGGTTTTAAGTCATGTGAAATGAATAAGTTTCTAATCTTATAGGCTAGTACTATATCTATTTAATTAAATTAAAACATAGAGTACTTTTAACTCTTTTTCTTTTTGTTTCCAAAAAAGAAAAAACTCTTTTCTTTTTGTTTAAAAAAAGCTTTTTTTTAAATAATTTTAACCCAATTAGTAAAATTGATTTTGACATTAATGCATCATTTTGTCCATTAATTTTAATGGTTGTGGCAATAATGTTTAATTGAAAAAATTTCAATACATTAGGGAAGAATTTGAAACTTTTAAAAGATTTGGTTCACAAATAATAGGGCCAAAATATATACTTGAGTTATTTTTTTAAAGATAATACTTGAGTGCATTATGTATTTTAGAATTAGGAGGTAAATGCAAAAGAAGGAAGAAAAATTTCTTCTTTTTCAAAAATATAAATATGTATAAATTTTTTTAGTGATGGTAAGTAGAAAGATAGTTAGTAGTTAGTACTTGAGTATATATATTCTTCAATATATAGCAAAATATTAATAACACGTTTGGATAATTTTCTTTCTTTTTCTCTTTTACAAAAAAAAACTAATTTTTTTAGTGTACTTTTGGGTAGATTTCTATTTTCTAAAATAATTTGAGATTTCAACTAAAATTTAAATATAAAGTTATATTCTTAAAAACCACTCCTTCAACTTTTGAAATTCAGGTGGTTTTAACCTAATTTTAATTCTAAAAGACTCTATAAAAAAATTAAAAAAAATTCTAAAAGACATTTAGGATATAGAAAATTCCAACACAATTTGAGTTAGGTCCCGTTTGGAAGTTGATTTTGCAAGTGTTAAATTGATTAGGGGAGAATTTTAATAGTTTTTTTTTGGCCTTTCGTAAAGCAAATTATATATTAATTCAAATAAAATAACTTTTTCATTTACTTTGATATGTAAAATCCAGATATTAGCGAAAAGTTTCTAGATTGATTTTCCAGAAAATCTAGTACTTCCTTGGACAAACTTTATAAAATTCTCACTCTATTAGCCGAGCTAGCTCGCTTTGACCTCTATTCGCTTTTAATTACAACTCCAAACTAAGCCTTAATTATAAGAACTAAAAAAAAGTTGATTTTTTTTTCATTTGTTGAATTCTCAACTACTCTTTTCTCCCAGAAAAAAAAAAAAGAACTCAACTACTCGATAACGTCCAACCTTATGACGGTTGGTGAGAGTCGCATTAATGAATCTTAAAAGACTAAGAATGTGTTCGAGAGTGATGATAGAACAAGTGATTTTTTTTCCTTATCTAAAAAAATAACAAGTGATTTTGAAAAAAGAGATTTAAGTATAATTGATTTTTCAAAGTCACCATGAAAGATACCTTAAAAATTAATTTAAAGTGATTTTAAAATTTCCTAGAATCAATTTTTTCTTTAATTTAACAAACATGATCAATGAAAAGGGTAGTAATTTTGACAATGTAAAAAATGATTTTGGAATGTTACTGATGCTAAAATCTCTTTCGATTTTTTTATATCTATTTTTTTAAAAAAATACATTTTTGGTCATGATTTATAATTTATAAGTGATTTTGGATAAATCCAAAATTCCTTTTTTAAGTAATTTTTGGTCAACTACGTGGGAGATAATCTCCAAGTAATTTGTGTCAAACAATTAATAGCTAGAGTACTTGCAACCTAAACTTTGGTAATAAGAATATTCATGAAATGAACAATATTTTTCTCTAAATAACTTTTGGTGGATATGTTTTTATATATATATATATATATATATATATTTTTCCTCGAGTCCAACAATAAGTAGGGGTAGAGATTTGAAACTTTGACAGAGCAGTATCATTTTGTTGTTATTGAAAATAAAAGTATATGTTTTGTAGTGCGATCCGGAGGAATATGGTGCATGTGACGCAGGGTGCAATGGGGGACTAATGAACTCGGCCTTCGAGTATATTTTAAAAGCTGGGGGACTAGAGCGAGAGGAGGACTATCCTTACACTGGCACCGATCGTGGCCCTTGCAAATTCCAAAATGGCAAAGTTGCTGCTTCTGTAGCCAACTTCAGTGTCATTTCTAAAGATGCCGAACAAATTGCAGCTAACTTGGTCAAGAACGGCCCTCTAGCAAGTAATAAAAATTCTTCTCATTGTTCTTTTTCCACTCTATTTTCCCTTTTTTAACGAGGAGTTGGAGTAGATTTTTGGTATTAAGTTCTCTATAATTTTCAAACTTGAAAACTTTGAGCCAGTATGACCAAGAGATCTCAAGTCATTGTCAATCAGACGGCCTCTTTAAGGCATCTTTTTCCACTTAATTATTGATGTGTAACCTAAATTCCTTAACTCGACTCCTTTGTTTATAGTTCTTAGTTATCTGCATAAATCTGTATTAGATATATATCTATTCTCTTCACTCTCTTTGCCATCCATTCTTTTTCCACTTCTTTTCCACAAGGAATGTTTCGAACATTCACAATTTTGCGTATTCCCTCATATAGTTGAAACATTCATCCTTTATCAGCCATATTTTCTTGGTTTTCCCGAAAAATCTATACATTCTTTCTATGTTACCTCCTTTTCAATTTCATTCCCCATGGATTTCGAACATTAATCTCTGCCTATTTTCCCCATGCAGTTGCAATCAATGCAGTTTTCATGCAGACCTACATAGGGGGAGTCTCATGCCCATACATATGCTCTAAACGAAATTTAAATCACGGAGTGCTGCTCGTGGGGTATGGGTCGGGGGCGTTCGCTCCCATACGGTTGAAGGAGAAGCCCTATTGGATCATAAAGAACTCGTGGGGAGAAAGATGGGGAGAGAATGGCTACTACTTTATCTGCAAGGGACACAATACCTGCGGGGCGGAGTCACTGGTCTCGTCCGTGGCTGCTACCCAAAACTGAAACCAATTTAGGACTGTCATCAAGGTAACTTGTTGGGGCTCTGTAAATATGTTAGTTATATTATGGAGACTGGTGCGTTAAATCAAACGCTATTGAACTGAACTTGGTCGTCTCTTAGCTGCGATAGATATTGCTGGTGCCTAGTGATTATGCTGTATAATTTGTATGTTGAAGTAATGTTGCACTCCGTAAACCTATGGACTCTAGAAATGCAGACGTTTTAATTTAATCCTATGTTATTGTAATGTATGTTTGTGTTTTCTATTGGCTTTGTGTATGTTGAATTGAACTATCCAATAGGACCAGCAAATAAGAGCTAGTTCTAAAATATAAAATGCAAAAATTAGTTAGTCAATTTAGTTTAGGTAAATTTTGTTAATTTTGGTTGGTTTGATTTTAGTAGATTTAGCAGTCAGCTTGTTCTCTTTTTTTTTTTTTTAAAAAAAAAGTTTCATCGTTGGTTTTTTTATAAATTGATATGTTGGTTTGATATCAGTTTCGGCCAACAATTGACATAAAATCGATCTGTTTTTTAGGCCTATTTGTTATTGATTTTGTTTTCGATTTTGAAGATTAAACTTATAAAAACTAACTTTATTTATTTCTTTAGTTTTTCTATTTTTCAAAAGCATTTTTGAAACCTTTGTCAAATTTCATAACGATTTTGGTTTATTAAAAAATAAACAAAATAGTCAGAAAATAATCATACTATTTAAAAATAGAAAATAAAGTAATATGGTTTTTTAAAAACATTTGTAAGATCATTACTTTTTTCATCTAAAAGAGAGTAGCCTAAAAATCATTTGATATACGTGAGTGTCCAAGCTATATGAATTATTAATTCTTAAGGTCAGTGGTCATCCTGGGGTTTGAACCCATTTCTTCTTAATAACTCTAGTTTTTTTTAGATCAATGAGCTATCCAAGATGATTAACCTAACTAAAATTTTTAAAATCAAATTATTCATGAAGCGGTTATTTCCTCAGCTTTTGGATTTATTAAGAGCCTGGTAGATTAAACGTTGCATTATTACTCTTCCCATCATTTTAGACTAATAGTACATATGTTGAACCTTTCTAATCAAATCAATCTCATATTCCTATATAGAGATTATTTTCCTTCTTAAGTTCGACAACTACCGGTAGAGGTGAGAGATCATACTATCCATCTTAGAGTTGGTAAAAACCCATGTGTTTAAGCCATAAAATTTAAATTAAAAAAATTCATTTCATGAAGTGTCATTTATACATTTGTATCAAATTTAAACACAACCATCATTGTATGCGTGTGTGCGGACAATTACTTCAGGTAAAAATGTAATATATATCAACAAAAATTGTTCCTAATTATTTGGAGAAGAGTCAAAATATGCAGCCGTCGAATAAATTATAATAGAATGAGTTTTTAGATTGTACCTTTTGGCAGTTGAGTTGATGGCCATTGGCCAAGCTTCAAAAATATGTTCGTCTTGTCAGTTGTCACTCATCCTCGTCCCGAAGCGACGAAAACGAGAAGGGGGAAAATTTGAATCCATCACCTGCATAGAATTTGTTCTGAAACTCCACCCAGTGGAGCCTCAAGGCGTGTAGGAATGCGCTTAGAGTTTCCATAACTAGCAAAACTCCAACGGTTGCACAAATAAAAACAACAACTCCTACTGCTCGGATCATCAAACTATTGAACCTGCACATGTTTAGAACAACATGTTTATGGCCCTATTGATTCCTCGAGTGCATTTTCGTCGCGAAGAAAAAAAAAAGAAAGGTGTGGCAGTAGTACTAACCCCCAGGCTAGGAGAAGAATCTTGTCGTAGAATACACTCGACAACTCCGAATGGGCTAGACTGAATGATGAGAACAAGAAAGTAGACGAATAAGCATACAAATAAAGCAAGAAACACCAATGGCTCAAATATAAAGGATAGGACAATTCACGGAGAACAATGTGATAACTAAGTAGGTCATGTGCCCACGTGCCTCTCGAACTTTTTTTTTTTTTGAACAAGATACGAACTTTTTATTGATATATGAAAAGGAACAAAAATTGTTCAAAGATACAAACTCTCGAAGGAGTGAAAGAGAAAAACAAGAAATAGAAAATAAAACATAGGACAAGATTACACCTCTCGGACTTTTTTGTGAATAAGAATAATAGTTCATTTTTAGTTCAACATATGGGAGTAGAGATTCGAACCTCCAACCATTTGGTTGATGATATATACATTAATCAGTTAAACTATATTCAAGTCGGCTAAATAATAGTTATTTAAAGTTAGAAACTTAGAACTTCGTACATTAAATATAGGTATTATTACAAATCACACTGTTGTAGTTTATCTAGTTTGCAAATCATTTTTTTATATTTTAAAAATAGTTTCAAACATCCCTATAGTGAGCAAAATTAAAAAAAATAATCTATTTTTAGTTAAATTTTAACTATAATAGAATCAATACTCTGACTTGTTCTATGCAATTCCAATTTCACTAAAGCTAATTAATAGAAGGGTATAATCTACAAATTCGGAAACCACATGAATGTTTAAAACCATTCTTAAAACATAGGAGTATGATTGTCAACAAGGAAAAACATGATAGCGTATTTTGTACTTCTCTTCAAGAAAATAGCAATCAAGATTTGAATTTGTTGCTCTAAAGATATTAACCTAAACTGACATTTCGGATACTAATAGTATCACTGCATCACTAATTTAGTTATTTTAATTCATGCAGTAAATCCATCCATCTGATTGTCTCGTAAAGAAATTGACAAATTACTAGAAATGTTAATGCATCTAATATAATATTTATATTGTCAACCAGAGCATAGTTCAACTAGTTAAAGGATATATCATAAACCAAAAGGTCGGAAGTTTGAATCTCTACTCTCCCATGGAGTAGAACTCAAAAAGTGCGGCATTTAGGCTCAAAGAATGCTAAAATGTTATTTTTACCTGAGGGCCCATAGACGTAGATAGGACGCCGTATTAGAAACTGCACCAAGCACAAACTCAATGGTATGTATGAGTTGGTGTACAAAGACCTCACTGAAATCAAACTCCTCGTGGCTGTGGGAACCGTGGCTATGTTCTGTTTCATCATTGTCATCTGTGCTGTGAATTAGGGAGTAGGATTGGCCTTGATGCCTCTAGCAAAAACGAGATCAGCAACTGGTAGTGAATAACGAGGAAAAAGTACACAAAAATTATAAAAAAAGAATGCTATAACAGACTAGAAAAAATATAAAATGACTTACTTCTTCATGTTGTTTCTTCAAAAGAAAAGGCTTGGGAAGCAACATCCATGGCACAGCAATGAGGGCAGACAGAAGTAACATAAGCTGGTAGTGGAGAAATAACGTTATTTAGATTTAGTTTCTGTTCAGTAATACGATTATACGAAAAGAAATTTTGATGACATAAAAACGTCAAGAACCTGAAGGAACTTCTGTCCTGGAAAAAGCTGATTTTCACCCAGATCATCTGTAGGACTCAAGAACATATATATCATTATGTGATACAGATCAGCTTGAGATCCAGAGCACCATTTTACAATTATGAGAAGTGAGAGGTAACCAAATAAGCTGTTCAAGAATATCATTTGTGGAACAAATTGGTACCTGAAACAGGGAAACAAAGTTTACATTTTTGAGAAATTTTTTAGAACAAAAAAAATGGAATCTTCACACTTGAATAGAAGATGGGATTAAATATTACAAATTTGAAAAAGAAATGCAAATATCAAATATGTAGTTCTGATTCAGGACATAGTTGTTTTGAGATGTTCACATCTCAACAAACTCATTAAAGAAAATCTTCAACGTTACATTTCTTGAAGAGACATAATTGACTAATTTATTAAAAAAAATAAAAATTTACTATCAAATGCATATAATTTACTACATTACATTTCATGAAAAGATCCATCACCCAGAGGAATTTCAATACGTAGAAAATTTTAAACAATTAACCTTTCAGAAAGAGTGCCAATTAATTAACAGTCCAATAAAGAAATGATTTTACCGACAGATACGAAGGATCCAATAAGTGCAACTCACCAGATGTTGATGTTTTCTCCAAAGAATTTCGCATTGAAGTAACTCAATATAATTCCAAGATTCATTTGAGCTACTCCCAGTAGGATAGACATCTTCATCTTCAAAGAGTTGAGAAAAGGTAACTCACTTCGAGTACCATGCCACTTAGGATCCACACCAAAGAGATATGTATCACGAACCTTTATGAGACCAATGGTAGTAGCATCCCTGAAAAAAGAGGGATGTAAGTCACTCTTGGAGGAAAATAGCTCAAAAAAGAGTCAACTTACATTATTTAGTACCTGCATGATGTATCACGACAACCATAAGCAGAAGGCCCAAACAGTTCAAACGGGACAGAAAAGAATTCATTATAAATCAGTCCTGTGTAGATTGAAAAAAGTGCCATCATCATGATAACATAACGTCCCCCGAAAGTCATTTCAATGATATCTCCAAGTTTCTGTAGTTAACAAGGCCAAATAAGTTTATCTTTGCGGACAAGGGAAATTCACATTCATTTGTTTACAAGACATTGGCAATTACCTCACTGGAAAATTTTTTCTCCCTTGTTATAAAATATAATGTTGCCAGCAACAAGCATATGCCATGGCCCCAATCACCAAACATTACAGCAAAAAGGAAAGGGAATGTGATAATCGTGTAGACTCCAGGATTTGCTTCCTGATACTTAGCAACCCTGCATTTCACTATTTACCTTAGGCATCTGTACAATAAATACATTTGGAAATATAAAGTAAACACAAAAGAATTAAATCCACCATGGGGAATGAGTATAATTTAGATAAAAAATGTCCCCCTTTTTTTGCCAACTCTCATGGAGAACTTAAAACGAAATAGTTTAGACATTCAGCATGGTGAAATTTTCTGCACGCTGACAAATGCAACATGAGAAATATAATATTATACAACTTAAACCGTACAATTCACAAGTATCAACAAACTACACATTGAAATAGCGGTACTTCTTTTTTCATAGGCATAATAATATGGGCAAGGGTTGAACTTTATCCTCTGCAGTTCATTGGGTACTCAAGATTATACGTCCTCTCCATTCCCATCGATCAATAAACAAATGAAATCCCTTATTTTCTCTTAACCAAAAAAACGATTGGAAATAGTGTCAACATCCCTTAGTGTTCTTTGTTTACCCAAACTCTTATCAAAGTCCTTCGCCTTCCTAAATATGAGCATGAAACCAGACTCCTGAAAGAATAAAAAGACAACAGAATTTGATTGAACTCACCCATATGCATCCACGATTTCTTGAAATGAAGAAGTAAATTTGTTTGTACGGAAATATGTTGGTGGTGCTTCCTTCGTACGCAAAACATGAAAGATAGCCTCAATTTGTGATTTGCTGTCATAGGTTGCCTTATGCATTGCATTTTGAATCTGCTATGAATCTAGGCCAAGTTAACTAAAAAGTATCTCAAATATGTTTCGATTGCACCTTGTACCATAATGATTTAGAAGAACATGTTGATCTCAGACAATGTTATAAAACGCTAAAGGAGGCCTTCAGCCTCAATTTAAATTTAAAAATTACAAAAACCTAAATTTGTGTGATCAAGTATCATTAAACATAATAGTTATATAAAAGTATAAAAAGATCCCCCTATCAATTGCCACTTAATAAGAATTCTAAAAAGACATGTTCAACATCACTACTATTATCAGTAATAGGATTGACTTAATCTTTAAATTTTTGTCTTCAACGTTTTTTAAAAAGGCTATGTTATAAAAATAGTAATAGATTTAATTGTCACAACTCGTATATTAGCATTCCATACACAAAGAAATCTTTAATTTTTTTTTAAATAATTAAGCAAATTAACATTATTCTTCTAATCATTCACATGACATGACTAAGTCTCAGTGTGTTTTCATTGATGCGTAAGCTTCTTAGAATCCAAAGAAAGCATAAGTCTCGAGGCTAAAAATTAGAGCCTTGCTTCAAGGGGAGCTTCAAGGCGTAAGCAGCATTTTAAAACATTGATTTCAGAAATAAAACTCTGGAAACAAACCTGATTTGTAGCAAGAACAGGACACCAACCTTCACCAACAAGGCATTTCTTCGTTACATCAACACTGAGCATATTCAAAGTGTGGTAAATAGATTTTTCCTTCTTTACCTACAAAGTCAAAGAACAGAGTTCAGTGAGAATGCAGAAGTATACAAGCCTGCAAGCAGGCTACACACATACATACATTAGCCCAAAATGAAAAATGAAGTTGTGAGTAAACAATACAGTAGTCAGTAAAATATCACTTTGCAAGTAAGGATTTTCAAAGCTCACTAAATTTCAAGGAAGATATTTGAAACAAACCAGAAGATTCCACTGCTCATATTGATGGCCAATTGTCTGAAAGAGTTTACTTCGATGCAGTTTCCCCACATCAATGGTAGTCTTCAATTCAGAGAGTTTTCCAGACACCTGCAACTCATCACAACTTCAAACTGTGATTAGGTGCAACAAGAAACTAGCAATTGGATCTTAAGTCTAAAAATCTGAGGATGCACTCAAAATCATAATTAATGGCTACACATTGATATATCCTCCCGAATTATTTGTTTTTACAAACATCTAATTATGCACGTCAATTCTTGAATATGACATTTGTTAGATGTGTAGAAATCCAAGTGTCTAGGTATCAGATGTGGGTATATCAAATTTGGACGATAATTCTCGTGCACTACTGGCACAAGCAGTTGCAATTGACAATAGTCCAATTTTTCTCATCCTATGACTGCCTCCTGATTACTGATATTTCAATCATAGCATTCTCGCCTTTTTGCTCATTTTTCAAGCATTCGGAACGGGCATTCTCATCAGCTAGCTACCTTGAATTTTGAAAAGACTTTGTCAGGATGACATGTACAAAATGGAATGAAGTGTTGTGTCTATTCTGAAACCACAGGAGAGAGAAAACCGTGCTACAGCTGGTATAATGTGGCTTTCTTAGTCTTCTCACAGTTAACCCAGAAGTTATCTATTAGTATTCTGGGTTCCTTATCCCTATAGAGAAGGATTGTTGAGTAGCCAAAGAGTTCTACAAGTCTCTTAGTTTCTTTTCTGTAATTATCCTTTTTGTATGAATAACTTGTTTCTAACCATTTTGGCAGGTTCTACTCCTCAGAATATTTGATGTAATTCTTTTTGTACCATAACAACTTGTTTCTCATCGTTTAGATACGGATTTTGTACCTCCCTGTTTCTTAGACTAAGTGGAGTCCTGGTCTAATAGGTTTAATCTTTTCAATATATAAATATATATCTTATATATTGTTTTTGTTTTTTTCACCCAGGAAAAACTATCTAATTTGTATCATATAATTATATGTTGCTTCCTAAGAATTTTATGCAAAATATATCAATGGTCCGTAATCTTCTACTCGGTAATTCTCAATTTGGTCCTAATCTTTTAAAAACCTCAATTCTACCCTTAATTTATATACAAAAATTCTATCACGTCCTCATAGAGCTAATATATCATTAAATTATTATTTCATTAATATATTTTGACATGTGAGCATATCACTTAAACGTGGTATTTGGAAAAAATTGATTTTGTTCATGAGCAAATTAGACTTTGCTGACGAACTGGTTGGATTTCATGCCACTTGGATTGCTGATGGGCAGGTTGGAGTTCATGAAATATCCAGGATATTCTAGCACATTTTATAGTGAAAATTTGAATGAGTAAAGAAAAGATATTCAACCTACGGCTTGGAATTTTATGCCATTTTGCGAGCTTTGAAACATCAGCAAGACTACCTAGTTTACAACCAAGTAGTTCTATTTTCTGATGGAGCTGAATAAGACATTGGTATGGTATTCATTGGTCAAAGATCCTGGTTTTTGGTTTCTTGCATAATTTGAGGGAAATATTTAGGTTGAATATCTCAAATTGTTCCTAATCTTTTAGGTAATTCTAAATTTGGTCCTTAATCTTTTAAAAATCTCAATTTTACCCTTAATGCATTTTAATTAAGTCATTCCATAAAAAAGAATGTTAAAAGTATGTCATTAGAAAGTTACCGTGTCATTAAATTATTATTTTATTAACATATTTTGGACATGTGAGCATGCCACTTGGATATGCCGGTCCGAGAAAATTGATTTTATTCATAAGTGAGTCAAATTTCCCCAATGGGTGGGTTAGATATCATGTGTTGAATAGTATATGAGTGGCATATCCACCCATCTGAATATGTTAATAAAACAATAATTTATGACACATCAACATTTTGCTAATAAGCTCTTACATTTCTTTTAATGAAAAGACCTAATTGAGAATTTTTAATAAATAAAAATGTTAACATTGAGAATTTTAAAAGATCGTTCAATTAAGGATGAAATTTTAAAAGATTAAGTATCAAATTAAGAATTACCTAAAAGATTAGGGACTATTTGGTATATTTAGCTAAATACTTGAGCAGCTCAAAAGTCGAATCCTACTGTAATTCTAAAAACCAACTAATTGAGAGGAAAGAAGACAAATATAGATCATAACGTGACAAACCCAGCTTGATAACTCAGATTTGGCAACTTAGAAACCTCTTAAAACTGAAAAGAATGAAGCAATCTATCTTAATAGGGAATCCACGGCATTTAGGTATGCTATGGGAAGACAAGAGCTAACTGTGATATATGCATGCTGCAACTCTTTTCATACCAAGGAACCTAGAAACTCCCTAAACAACTGCCAAAGTGAGGCAAATAAAACTGATACATTAGTGGGCCTAAGGAAATAGAAAACCTTAAGCCATGCACAGCACTGCTGGACCTAATGAAGCATTGCTGGTCAATCATTCCTGGTAAATTTTTCACAAGACGAACTGGTGAAATTTCTTCAAGTTTTTGTTCAGAATATGCTCCAGTTATAAGGCAGGATTTAATCTATAAGCAACCTAAATCTGGATGGTGTAAATCAACTAATAACTAACGTCCATAACCCCCTTACTGGAATAAAAGTTGCAACAAAATATACAAATACGCCAAATACAATTTTACAGAGGACAACAATCTATCCCTCTTAAAAGGAAGCACTCTTCCGGAAAATATGTAGAAAGCTTCTATCTATTTGAAGCTTTTTCTTAGACACCATAATTATTTACAATAGTAAACTATCTTTAACACAATTAGTTTCAATGGACATCTATTCAGGGCTGAATGAAATATTGTTGAAAAGCTTCATAAAAGATTGTAAGACTTGAATTTATTGTTACAAATAAAGTATAGTATCTTGATTTCAAGAAACTTCTGTTATAAACAAAGACAAGTATTCCTTTAATATATTCTTGCTTTTATTAAATATCTTCCTTTTGTCTAATTGAAGCTTTTTGGTAATCTCATTACCTGTATGCTTGAGCTAGATCCTTAATCAAGCCCTCCCTTTTGTAGATGTTATTCATCAAGGCATTAATTTATTATTTGGAAAAGGAATCATAAGTATCTTTGCTCCCTTGAACAACAATCTCTTTTCATCCCTACTTGCAGGAAACACTCACTTTCTACACTCTTCATACACTTGAATAATACCAACTAATACACTTGAATAATACTTACTAATTCATATGTTAGTAAATCTTGTTTTCATTACTGCCGACATGAACATAGCTCAGCGGTAAAGGTAAATGTATCTATCCTTCCCCTCGAGGTTAGAGGTTCTCACATCCCAAATTTTTTTACTCAAAATATTGTCCGTTGTGCTTAAGCTAATGGAGAAAACACATGAGAAACTCTGGCTTATGCAATGACTAAGAGTTCTTGATTCATAGTTTGTATGAGCATGTGTCTTTCTTTCCTTTTTCCCTTTTTTGTCTTTTTTTCTCCTCTTTTTAAAATTAAGGAACAAGGTATAATATATTGAGCCAAACAAAAAGGTTATATCCTAATGGTCCGGGTGATTAAAGCCACCATGAGAAAACTACTACATGTAACTTCTCCAGTTCAAATTAATCAAAAAAGAATGTTGGGACCAAAGAAATAACACTTCCCAACCAGAGAGAGAGAGAAAGAGAGAGGAAATCATTGAAGAAAAATGCACCAACAAACGTGATTACCTCTGTTATCATCTGCAATTGTTTGCCCAAGTCATCAGTGAATGGATATCGGTTTGCACCAAAAGCTTCACATATTTTCAGGATTTTATTCTTTGCTCTCTCTCCGGAAAAGAATATGACAAACACATTTTTCTCGACCTGAAATTAAGATGTGACAATCGAAGGACATTAAAGAACATTTGTAAAAAGGAATTAATTCAGAGGAAAATTTTCAAGAAAATGACTAAAATTTTGACCCAACTCCATATTTGTTGACTGTTTATTTTTTATTTTTTTCTTTTTAATTTATGATACACCATATTTGTTGACTGTAAACCAATTATAGAAAGGTAAACAACTAGAATTCGGCCTTTTGTAAAGCTGACTTCAGTAACTAAAGGATTCCCGTTGCTAACCTTCTCACCAGATACAGGATCAGTGACAGAACCATCAACCACAGCTTGTCTCAGGTACATGTTGCCCCTAGTTGAACGAAACAAAATCCTTTCAAAAGCCATTGACTTTTCTCTTGGAACAAGACCACTGATATATCCTAGTTTTACTTGTTTCATTGGATCCGTTGTCATTTCCTACAAGACACAATAAAGTCCCATCTCCAACTCAAAAGAGCACAAGTAATGACCAACCAATACGAAGACAATAAACACATACTTGTTCCAATAATAGGGGACTGTCAATGGATCCTTCCTTGTTTTGCTGCACTTCCAGTTCCCTTTGCTGAGCTGCAGCTATGCTTTGAGCTAGCTGGAAAAACTCACCGACCTGAAATCATAAAAACAGTGGTAACCCATCTCCTGCAAATTACAGAAATTCCAAGTAATTGCCAAAAAAATTGATAAGTTACTTTCTTTATTGATCAAAGATCATATAATAACCTAGATGCAGTACTATGCAATATTAATAAAGAGTAAAGGAACTAATAGAACTCTGATAACCCCTTATCAATAAATGCACCCCACACCTTCTGCAGTACAAGCTTATATTCCAATAGCTCACTATGATTGCGTTGTAACTTTTCGTTGTTGTCATTTATCTCTAACAACTCTGCCTCAAGTTCTCCAAGTTTAACCTGCCAAAATCAAGAAAAGCCTACTAGATTTAAATCATCAAAGAATTTATAAAGTCTAATAATAATAATAAGGAAGAAGAAGACTCCACATCATATAATCTGAGTACCTCTAAATTATCCAGATCTAAACCAGGAACCCCTAGAGAATTTGTTGAGGGTGATAAACCAGCCCTTGCCATTTGATCCCTGAAAAACCGTAGCTTGCGAGCCATTTCCCCACATCTTTTAATCTGTTTGGTAAAAGTAGCAAGCAACAAACACCATTAAATTAAATATAAAAGATTTTGTTCATAACAATTGCACATAACTTTTTCCAATTAAGTGTCAACTAACTGTCAAGAGTCAATGAGAAATGAGGCAAAAAGACAGGGATGCATATTTTACACTTATTTCCTACATCAAGACCGTCAATACTCATTACATAGTGAGGGATTAAAAGTTCTATTTCACAGTGTAATCAATATGGGAAAGTAGGGAACTGATTCAGAAAATTAAAAGCATTCCACCAGCTAGAGGTTTCAATGTTCTTTTAGCCAATGGTAAATATATCTAGTAACACGTGGTCTTGGTACTACATGACATTTGAAATTAAACCCTTCACATTTAAGCCACAAATACAGCTGCAACTATAATACATCAGTAGAACCTATTATAAACTATGGACTGAAGCCCTACACAGCTATTACCTGTAAAGCAACAATTCAACTTATAAGATATGACACTAATAGCACACGTATAGTCAATGTGACTGTCATTTAGAAGTTAATCATACAGGGCCAAATAGCAGCTAGAAGCACCCGTTTATGCACAAAAAAGAAAGGAAACGGAAAATACTCTATAGTTGTGTACTTGTAAGCATGTTGGAAAATCTCTAGCATTTTTTTTTTTTATAAAAAACCAAACTTACATTGAGAGAAATGAAAAAAAATACAAGGGCATTAAAAAAACAGCCTAACAACCCCTATAGAATGGGGCTCCAATACAAGAATAACACCTAACTGATAATTACAAAAGACCTAAGACACCAAACCCCACAAGGAAGTATATATTTATAACCACAAGTGCAAATGTAATATAATTGAAGTAACACTCATAACAATAACATTGCATTCCCATATGGTTCAATCGTACTAGCTATAAAATTTTCTACGTCCACACTTCTCCAAAATACGCATTCTTTTTTTATGCCAGGTAAAGCTTGCACATGTTGCCCCCAAGGGATAGCTCAATTGGCTAGGACTTGGTATCACTTGATCATACTGATTTAGAGGTCTCAAGTTCGAACCTTATGGTGAGTTTAATATCAAAATGACAAAAACTCTTGATGTCTCCCAGATCCAGGCCTTGGCGCGGTTGCCCCTGGGTATAGGAGCACAAAGGTCCGATTCTCAGTTATCAAAAAAAATGAATAAAAAAGGCGCTTGCAGGTGTCGGACCATCTAATTGCTTAGTCTCTAGGGACGGTGTAATGATGAAAGTTATAACTTACTGTTTTTCATGTAACAACCAGGAATATAAATTACAAAAATAAAAGATCAGTGTCTTGATCAAGTAAGACAGACTATTGGGTTCCCAGATAAAGAATGAAATCACATTTTCTAAAAAAATTTATATTAATGTTATCCACCTCAAAAGTCTTAATACAAATCTGAATTTGTATCATGTAAATTATTGAACCAAATCAGGACGAGTGGAAGTTTCTTTGCATCAAGGTAGTCAGATTCAACAACAACAATAAAAAAAAAAGGTTAAAAAATAAGTTCAAAAAATAATAAAAATCCAAGTATCCAGGCAACTCATTCTGCTATGTTACCAAATCCCCCAATAAACTAATACTATCCGTTTATGGCAATTATATGCTGCTACGATTACAAGAAGGAACAGAGCATTGCACATAAATCAGAGAAATAGTAAACACACATGAGTAGCATACGTCCGCTGGAATGGGCTTCTAGACGCATTGAGCTGAAAAGGAAAAGCAAACTATCAGTTGCTATCTACAAGAATAGAAACTTGTGGAAAGCAAAAGAAAAAGCAAGCATTCAACTTTCAAGCATAATGCAAAGATGTCAATAAGATAAATTAACAATGATGTCTGCCAACCTAAAACACATAAAATAAATCTTGACCAAGTAAAAATATATTTTGTAAACAAAATGAAATACACTTGAGAATCTTTAATTGCTAAACTATAATCAAGGAATTATCATCAAAAGAAAAAATTAAAATTAAAGATCTCGTACAAAACTTTAGAAATCTACATTAGCCTTTACAAAAATTTAATTCAAATAGCAAACTCAGAATTACAATGACATTGACGATTACAATCTAACGTGATAACCAAGGTGATCCACTTGTGGATATGTAAAAATATGTAAGGTAGACAAAATGAAATCCACTTGTGAATTCTTAATTGCTAAATATAATTCAAAAATTATCATCAAAATAAAAATAATAATAATAAAAAAGAAAGATCACGTACATGACTTTAGAAATCTACATTAGCCTTTACGAAAACTAAAATCAAATAGCAAAACTCAGAATTACAATGCCAATGACGAACAGGAACCAAGAAACGGAACCTAACATGACAACCAAGGTGATCCACTAGTAAATATGTAAAAATACGTTCTGTAGACAAAATGAATCCAGTGTAAATTCTCAAGTGCAAAAGTATAGTCCTGGAATTGTCGTCAAAATAAATAAATTAGTTAATTAAAGATGACGAGCAGAACTTTAGAAATCTACATTAGCCTTTACGGAAGTTAAACTCAAATAACAAACTCATAATTACAATGACAATCATGATTAGGAAAGACGAGACGCAACCTAGCATGATAACCAAGGTGAACCTCTTGAGAATATGTAAATATATGTTTTGTACGCAAAATGAAATCCATTCGTGAATTATTAATTGTTAAAGTATCATCCAGAAATTATCATCAATGGTAAAAATTAGATCACATATAAACCTTTAGAGATCTACATTATCCTCCAAAATCTCAAACTCGGAATTACAACGATAATGACGACTAGGAACGAAGAAACGTAACCGAACATGATAAACAAGAAGATCCATCACTAGAAGATAATTTCCAATGCAATGTGACTCACATCGTTGAATTGGAAGAGACCGAGGTCGCCGAGGTAGGAAATCGTCCGGTGCGCTGATTCATTAGGAATGATCAGCTGCGCCAATTGCATCGGCTCCGATCGTAGCAGATCCATGGGAAAAACAATCAAGATCTCCGGTTACGGTAAGAAAATAATGCATAGAAACGCCAGTCTCCGGAGAGAAATGCACGGCGGTGACGGCAGATCGGGAGGAATTCCGCGGGAAATGATGAACTGAAATTGTAGCCAGAGAATCATATAATTTGTCGTTCTGCTTGTGACCGTTGGGCCATTTCGCTCCTTTTTACGGCGATTCGACGTGTCTTCGTTTGCTCGCGCATAAAATTTGATTTCTCAACGACTCAAAATTTTCAACCCTCGCGCCACGCTTTGATCTTGCCTTGCCTTAAACGCACCGCTTCAGCACTACAAAGTTGCAAACGGCTCCAATCTTCATTTTTTTTCTTTTTTTTCTTTATTTATTCTTTTTGAGGTTCAGATGAGTCGAATCAACGACCTTTTTACAAATTCTGCTCATATATTTTTACGGTTTAAAATATAATTAAATATATAGTTAAATGCTTGTAATTCTATCTAATCTTTTAAAAATTTTAATTTCTTTTAGTACAACAGGTAAATGTGGGAATCGAACTCACAACGTATTGGTTGAAGATATATGTCAATTATTACTAAGCTAGACTCGTTTTGGTTAATTTTATTATTTTTTCTAAATTATTTTTTATTATATATGTGTGTGTTAGAAACTTAGAAGAATAGTAATGTAAAAGGTTTTGTAATCTCTCAATCAAGGCTCGTTTGATAAGTTTCTGTTTCTTGTTTCTAATTTTCTGAAAAAATCTAAATATTTTACAACTAATTTTGTTTGTTGTTTCTAATTAAGTAAAAAGATTATTTTATCATACTTGAATTCTTAGAAATTCGAATCATGCAATACATTTTTCTTCATTAAAAATAAAGAAACAGAAATAAGAAATAGAGACCTTACCAAACGGGCCATAAACTTTTACAGCTCATCTATTTCTAATTTTATTTCTCTCACTAAAATTTTTGCCTCTCAATCTCGCAAATTTTCCTCTCCTATGTACCGATTCAAAATTGTGTTACTCCTCATTTTGGGATAAAGTTTCAAACATTATATTAAAAATATAAGTTTAAGTAATATTTTAGTCGTGTGTAATTGATTAATTTTGATCCATATACTTTCGAAACATTCATTTTAGTTTATGCACTTTCAAATTTTATTCGTTTTAGTTTTTGTACTTTCAAACTCTTTGTTTTTTGTTCTTGTACTTTTAAAAAGTGACCAAATTAATCTTTATTTACAAAATTATAATACAAATTTTATACACAATACGAATACTAATAAAAATATATAATTACATTTCAAGAAATTTAGTGAGTGAAATATCATGCTTACACTATGATAGAAAGAAATGAGATACAAATTAAAATGAAGGGACCAAAATGGTCACAATATAAAGATTAAAATTGACGTTTTGAAAGTATAGAGACTAAAACGAACCAAAGATAAAAGTACACAAACTAAAATATCATTTTGAAAATTCATGAATAAAGATAGTATTGAAATATATATATATATTTTTTTTCTTTTTTTGTTATAGGGAGCAAAAATGATCCAAGCGAGACGAGAGGTTGGATCGTGAAGCTCGAGATCATTGACAAAGAGGGCCGGCCCATAACGAAAGGGTCGGCCCATTCTTGAAGACCGACCCGCCTTGGCGTTGAGGCCTCCTCGGCGCCTTGACGCCGGCTTCTAGTCTTGTTCTCCGGGTCAAGATGCCACCCGATTTCTTCCGTCCGATTCCTATGTCAACCGACCGAATACCCCTACTCGGTGCCGAGCCCAACATTATGTTGTCTACGAATTACTGGGCCTTCACAATTTATCTAGGGCTCATTTAGAAGGTTCTGAAAACCTTCCAAGCGACTATAAATCAATCACGCTGCCTAACCCTAAGGTAAGCCGAATTCAACCTTGAAGAATCCCTGATAATCAAGCTTGGTACGAATCTTGGGAGGAATCGAGGGAGGATAATCCATGCATCAACATATATATATATATATATAGTCAAATCTTAACCCAAAGAAATTCACTTTTACACAATGTTCGTTTCTAAATATCTAACCTAAAAAGTAATATCTAAAATGAAAAAAATAGTAATAATTAAATTTATTTATCAAAACAAATATCAGTTATTAACAACCCTAGATTAGAATACTTCCTTGAGTTTCTTTGGTTGATTGAGTTGTTTGAATTTACCTTGTTAAATCCTTTTAACTGTAGAATCCTACGAAATTAAGTCCTATCATTTAAGACAAATTAGGTAGCGATCCAAACTCGACAAGACAACTATATCTTTTTTGCTTCATTTGAAAGAAAACTACATTTTGAATACCGAATTGAAATTAAGTTCATGTGACTTTGAGAACGCATTAAATTTTTAGAATATTTCTAATAATCTTTGTAATCCTCGTGGGCTAGAAGTACAATCATAGCTATCTTTTGCTTCGTTTTAAAGAAAACCACGTATTAATTAAACAATCTAACTTTCTAATTATTATTATTGTTTAAAAAAAAGTTAAGTATATTGGAAGAAAAAAGATGATCTAACGGCATAAAATGAAAGTACAAATTTAACAAAGAGATCTACTCACGCAACTAAAATCAAACACGTAGTAAAAAAAACAAGATAATTCATTTATAGAAATAAATCCGTAGCAAAACTTATCAATGGTCGGAAGCTTAACAGTATCCCAAATATCTCAATATGATATTGTCTGTTTTGGATATAATCATCACGAATTTACTTTTTTGTTTCACCCAAAATGTACCGTACAATGAGAATTATTGTCTTTCCTTATATATCATGATCACTCTCTTCTACAATTAGTGTGAGACTTTGTTTGCATATTATATAGCCTCACCACTCATTTTTTAGAAACATTCTCCAAATTGTATATAAATTGTGAAACAATACAATCAAGTTTTTTGTTTTTTGTTTCTGGTTGCGATTTTCTATTTGTTCCAAAACATAAATAACAATACAGTTTTATCATTTTTGAATTCATGGGATTGGGACCATACAATTTTACATTTCCTTGTTTAAATTGAGAAAACAGAAACAAGATATGAAAACGTTGTTATCAAATAGGGGCCTAAATACTGGGGACGGAATGAGAAGCATCGACCTCGTATATCATCGAATATTTGTGTTATCTTTAACCGTGAGAAATAGAGTCGACAAAAATAATTTTTCATACTCTACACATTTAGATGAATAACCTTAACAACTGCACGCTAACTTTTTAATTTATTCGAAGAAACCCTAAAGACAGGGTGACAAGTTCTAGATCGACAAATTAACCTTTCTACCTCATTTAAAAGCAAATTGTAATTATCTTTAAAAAAAAAGAAAAAAGAAAAAAGCAAATTGTAACTAGATTGAAATATGATCTTAGTTTTCTTATCTATAAAATGTTTACACCTCATATAATAATTTACATCTACACTACCGGCCGCTTATCAACAAGAAATAACCAATTCCATATTGAAAACTACCCTTCACAACTTCATTAGGGAAAGAAAAAAACTATGTACTTATAAAAATTACTTAACTAGAATTAAACTGATGATCTGTATTTTTTAGTAAATTAATTTAATATGCATAATGCTTACTCCATCATGGCCCTTTTTTCGCATTGAAGAAGAGTAACAATTTGTTGAAGGATAAATTTTGACCGAATATTAAATGTCAAGTAATTTCTTTTAAATTAAATAATAAAATTATATATTGATAAATTTATAACCAATTACAAATTTATAAAGAATGTGACCTGTGACGTGTCTTATTACGACATTTGATAATATTGGCTAACCAGATCAATCTATACCCATGTGATTGTCCAAATCCATGTAAGAAGAAAACTCACATAATGCACCTAGGGACTTTATAAATAGAGAATGTCACCTATAATTTGATGGTCTACCATCATTCAAAGTCATCTAGGGTCATGAAGAGTAATTTAAGAAATTTACAATCACACACTCCTAAGATTTCAGAAGATCCAAAAAACACAAGAAAACGTTACACATACTTGAAGACTTGAAGAATTCGAAGACAAAGACTTCAAAAATTATATCGTCCTAACACTCGACATTTATGATTCAAGAACAAGCTCTCCCAGCCGTAAGTTCATACCTGAGAAAAAGTATGTATTAATTATATATTAGAGATCGTAACATTAATACAAACACAAGTTAATTTCAAATTTCTTTACTCCAAAATTTATTGCCATCAACAATATCTCAAAACAGACAGCTAACTTTTTGCTTAATTTGAAAGGCAACAACAACATTGGAAAAACTACATAACACCATGAAACATTAAAAGACATCAAAATCATACGGTTGCAATGTCACAATCCCACACAAAGTGGGCACTTTCTTGAGGCATATGCTACCATTTAATGTGGACTAACTTAGAGTTAGAGTTTGGTGAATATATTTAAATGCTAGAATACAAATATGAGCGACATTGCTATAAACAAAAGGATATATACGTGGTTCATTTCCCAATAATATATCTTACATTAAAAAAAAAAAAATTAACATGTGATGCACGAGAATGGAAGACCATAGCTTTGGAAATATATGCGGTGTCGTTTTGAGGGAGATATGACAAAAGTTTGATGGTGACATTATATATGCTTCGCGCATGATTTGAAATTCTTTTTTTCTTAATACTTTGGAGTAAGGTAAAATATATAGTTTAATGATTGTTTCTAATTTGACCTAAATTTTTAAGTTTCAAATTCAATTATTGCTGCTAGAATTGTTAAAAAGAAAATGACATGAGACAATTCTTTTTTGCGTAGTCAAACCTCTCTACAATCTTTAATGCGTAAAACTTTTAATATAATTTTTCTTTTCTTTTATCTTGACTTTTTTCTTCCTCTTTCTTATTCAACATATGAATTAACCCCATTTTTTTTTCTCAATTTTCCTACCAGTTTATCTCCATGTCATGAATTATTAATTCATAATCATATAAATCTACAATAAAATAGATCATGTCATTTTTCTTTCCATTACTTTCTTCAACTCAAAGAACTAAAATAAAGTTTTTCCGACCATAACAATAATCGAATTAGAAATGATCTAGAGTAAACTTTAAAATAATTAAAACTATATATTTATCAACTCAAACATAACTCATAATTAAAACTATATATTTATCAACTCAAACATAACTCAATAGCTAAAGTATCTCTAAACTACCCTAAAATATTGTAGGTTAGAATCTTGATTCTCATATTTGTAAAGTTTTTTTTTTTTTTAAATATCACTTCATTGATATATGTGAGAATAATACACAAAAAGAGAAGACCGGAATAAAGGCACTCCAATTAAAAAAAGGGATAGAAGCATCATAATTACAAAAAAGGAGTATTTTCTGATGTCCAAAGAAAAATAGAAATCATAGCATCCTCCCAAATATTTATGAGAAATTTTGTTAAGTTTGTGAGAGTTCTGAGATTTCGTTCCAACCAAATATGTCATGCATATAATAGAGCTTACAACAATGCTCTCATATTTGTAATGTATTATTTTAAAAAATAGAAAATGTCAATCGATAGATAGTCGAATTGGTTAAAACATATAGCCTCCAGCCTCCCACATGTTTTTTAATTTAAAAAGAAATATTTGCCTAATTAGACCAATCATATCACTTAAAATTCGTAAGACTTTCTAGTATGACAACAGAGTTATACCAACAAAAGTACACCACACATTAGAAACAGTTGTCAATAAAAAGCTCCTATTGACCGACTAATTAATGTGTATACAAATATTTTGGGATCATTATATTTTAATTGCCTTCGGTTCATAGTTATTATTGTAATTTTGAACTTTGTTCATTTTTGTACCAATATTTTTTAACCTCTATTTTGGTCCCTTAAAGAATGATCATTTTGGTATTATCATTTTCATTTTTATCTAATTTATTCCAATCATAATTTTAACACCATATTTTACTCACTAAATTTCTTGAAACATAGCAATAAATACATATGTTTTTCCAGTACAACAAGTGAGGTGGAGAGATTCGAACCGACCTCTTGGTCAAAGACATATGTCAACTACTATTGTGGTTTAAACAGATGTTAAAATGAACAAAAAGAAAAAGTAAAAAATATAATAATGATGGACCGAAATAGTATTTAAACATATATACATGTATATATATATGTGGAAACATATTTATTAAAAAGAAATGGAGAGAGTGGGCTTTCCTAAATGGTAGGCCATTAGGAGGACAAAGTAGCATTTATGGGATGAGTGTAGTAATAGAGATGACAGACACATAAACAAAAAGGAGAGTGTAAAACCCAATGGCAGTGGCAGTGGGGAAGCAAATGAAGTCTCCAAATCAAGCAAAAAAAAAAAGGGAGATCATCATTCATCAACAATATTGTACTACAACTCTCTCTATTTCCAAGAGAGCCATTGGCTTTGGCTTTGGCCGCAGCATCAGAACAAACAAACTGCGCCATAACAAATTAAGCATGCGCTTGCGCTTGGACCACCCTCCCATTTGTACTCATCAACACACATCACCCAAACACAAACAAAAAGAGATCCACAACAGATCAGAGGTTATAAATTATTAAGCTCAGCGGCTGGCTTTCGCATGCGCATGCCATTGCCCACCACCTATAACTTAACGCCCTAAAACCCCCCCTCTTCTGCATCTTCTTTCAAAACCCTACCTATATTGGTGCACACAACACCCCGCATTCATTGCTCGATCAGTCTCGCGATACCTCGTTTTCGTCTTTCGGGTCGGTGGAGATTTTATGATTTGTTATTCAATATCGTTGTCGTTGTTATGTGGATTCATGGCTGAGAGACTGAATAATGTTGATGTTTTCTTTCATTTAACCGTTGATATGACACGGTGATGAGGGAAGTAACTATGTTATGTCGGTCGATTTTGATCGTGTTCTTGAGAGGAAATTGAGGTTGTGATAGAGTGGTAGAGTGATTGGAGATTTTCTTTAGATCAGGTTGAAGAATAGATTTTTTTCTACCCGGCATCTAAGAATTACGAGACTGTTGTGTTTTGTAAAGAAAAAAGACTCAGCGAACCTGGGTATAGCGCTCAATTGATTAGAGCTTTACTTTCTTGATTGGTGGATGCACGAATCTTCACCTTTTACATATTTGTTGAATTAGAAAAAAAATTGTAAACTAGACCAACTAGAGGAATTTCTTCTTTTTTGGGTGCACAGGTTAGCTTAGCTAGTTGGGTAATTTTTTTTTCTATTGAATAGATTTGAGAAATAAAAAACTATATACATCTAAAAATTACGAGGAGTAATCTAAGAACAACTATTTTGTAGTGACCACTCACCAATAATTTCTCGACGGAATAGAGACCATACAAGCATAGACCAAACTAGAAGAAATCTTCTGGAGAGGGGTCGATGCTACCTAGAGTTTTTTTCTTTTCAAAGAAATAATTTGACTATTCATATTTTAATAGTCATGAACGTATCCATCATATATATATATCGTGGTGACCACTTTCAATAATTTTTCCAAATAAAAAGACATTCCATTCGTAGACCGATTGGTGGTAATATTTCGAGTTTGAAGGCTAGCAACGTTTTTTTTTTAATTCTTTTAAATTTGGGACACACATTGGTATGTTTTTATGTCAATAATAAAAACCTTACGTACAAAAGTTTTGACCCTTGAAGATTGAATTAATTGGGTGATGGTGATGATTCAGAGTCAATAATTCACCATAATTGATATTTTTGGACTCAGGAAAGCAATTTTTGATACTCCTGAATTGTATTGATATATATGTTTCAGAAAACAGCTAGGAATAAGTTATTGGTTATTTAAAACTCATGCTGTGTCTCAAGTGTAATAATTTTACAGAAAAAAATTTAATATGTTCAAAATTTTTAAATATTAAATGCTGGTAGTAACTACTTTATCTTCTTTTTTTTTTTCAAACAATTATTTCACAAATAAATTATTTTTCAAATATTAAATACGTCTCTTTTTGAAATTTTCGAGTTTAAAAGTATTTTTATTAAAAAAAGTGGGAAATAAATTGTTCCTTTTAAAATTTTTACTTTAAAAAAATTAAATGATAATTGAATATATTCTTCTTCTTTTTTTTAGTGATATATTTATGAACTTGCGCAGTTAAGAAAAGAAAATTTAACCAACCTATCTCATTTAGATCATTCATGATCAAATTCTTCATGTTTCTAAGGGCTACTTTCATAAATAGTCATAATAATAATTGATGACATAGTATTTTTATTCACTTTTTAGCTTTGCACTTTATTTAATTAGGAGTCAATTTTAAACTTTGAATTTTATCAAATTAATTAAGTAGTGAAAATTATGCTATCAATTAGTTAGGTTTATGTTTCTTATTAAAAAGAAAAAGAAAAAAAATTGTAGCTAGCTATGAACATTCTTGCAATTAAATGATGCTAGGTATATACTAGATTTTTAGATATTTCATTGTTGAGTCGGATGCTTTTTACTTATTCAGCCTTAATTTTAAGTATGGTTGTTAGTGGAATTTTGTATCAGTTTATAAGTCAATTAATGGATAGTTTTCGGATTTACTTTTAAAGAATTATCTATTTCATTCATTCACTCAAGTTCAGTTTAATTTGATAGAAATAAAATTTTAGAAGTATAATGGACCCACAGTTAATTAAGTCCAGGAGTAAAAAAATAAAAATTTTATTTACAAACATTTACAAAAATTATATATATATATATATATTGTTTTTAATGAGGTAAACCAATTATCGGCATCATAGCATTTAAAATGTCCATGTTCTCTATATAGCAACAATCTACTTAATGTCAAGCAAAAAATTATAGTTTAGATTATATAGAGAAAGTTTTAATTTATTAAATTAAAATTGGAGGTATTTTCAACTTACTTGATAAATACTTCAATGTAATAACATCATTTCATTCAACAGCGACTTGATTACAAGGAAAGAAGAAAAAAAAAACCTTAATACGTAAAGAACTAAAATTAAAAGTTTTAGGTGAGCATATAGCTTAGTGATATAAATATCTAGGAGATCAAATCTTTACGTTACATATTTGTTGTAATAAATAAAATAAAAAATTTTAAAAATTTTAAAATACTATGTTATGACAACATACCCAATCTATATTTTCACAATTGCATGATGTTCTATATTTTCACAAGGCTATGATATTGTCTACTTTAATTTTTCATGGCTTTGCTTTTGATTGATCCCATAAAACTTTCTATAAAGGGAAGTATTGTCTCTCACTCATATATACATCAATCTTCCTCTATCTAGTTAATATATGAGACTTAGATTACACCCGACGAATTAACACGAGATTCTTTTATAGAAAAAGATAGTGAGAAACAACACTAAAAACCAAATAAAATATATTTATGGTTTAAATCTCGTTTTCATATTTGAATTTTTTGCTTATTTCTTTTACTTTCAATTAACACGAGATAATGTTGTAATCACCCAACTTTGCATTAAAAAAAATATATAATTTTAGCATTGATTAATTTTTTTATATAAATTATTAAACTAAATGAATAGCCTACCTCAACCAGTATAAATATTTGAAGCCACGATGTTTGTAATCACTCAACTTTGCATCTAAAAATCATTTTATCCTTGTTAATTATATTCTTTTTACAAATTATTAAACTAAATGAATATGTATATTTTTTTTACAAGAATAAATAGTAATCTCAGCTTACATAAATATTTTACAAATTATTAAACTAAATGAATAGCTATATTTTTTTTACAAGAATAAGCTGATATATAATATGAGAGCTCGTTACTACTATACACGTTTGAAAATTAATGAACCAAAACTAAATAAAAATAAAATAAATCCCTAAATCGTGCCTACATCTTCGAAAAGACATCAGGTATTAGCTTCATCATAGTTAACCAAATCCCATCTATCTTTTAATTATGACATCTCTCGGAGTATTTTCATCTAACTGGTTAAGGATCCCACATTTGTAAAATAAGAGACCTAACGAGGATTTATAATACTAAGCCAAAAAGTGTCATATTAATATTTGATACCATATTAGGTCAAAAAGAGCCACGATCATATCCCACATTGGTAAGATAAGAGACATAACAAAGAGTTTATGTTTATGGTATCAGAGCCCGAAAGCTCAAATGAGTATCCAGTCTAAAAATGCGATCCGAAACCCTATAAATATTTATATAACCTCCCTTTTTTTATATTTTTTGTATGTTCCTCACATACCCCATCTATGAAATGGTTCGACGTCATTTAAAAAAAAATATAAATGTAGAAGCTAAAATTAGATGTAAACAATATATTTGAGCCTAAAAACAAATCCAAGTGGGATTGGAAATGAATTTAGACCCCCACCACATGCCCAATTCCACTAGAAGTATGAAAAAATCCAAAAAGAGGAGAGATAATGCAACCCTAGAGAGAGAGAGATCCAATATTATTTTTATTTGTGGGTCTAGAGAATACAAAGGTTACATCAAATTGGGGGAAGTGATGGATTAGTTATATTCAAGGGGGGAAGGGTTAAATATTAATGCATTTAATTTGGGGTAAAGAGAGTCAATTTCATTTGAAAGAGACAGCACAGTCATACACCAAATAATTCCTGACTTCCTCTTCTTTTAATTTAATTTTTCTTGAGAAAAAAAAAATCTCCCTACTAAACCCTCCAACATCTCCATCTTCTTCAAACTATAGTTAATTCTCTCGAGTTTAAATTTCGATTTTGGTCCCAAAAATTTTGTGGTTACTTTAAACACCTATGCAATTCAGATTCTGTTTAGAATAATTCAATAAATATTTATTTATTAGATTTGTTTTTATTTTTGTATTTTGTGACTCAAATAGTATAAATTTTAAAAACGATATTTTTAGGTGATCTGCTCTTTCAAATTTGCATAATTACATTAAATATTAATAATAACAACTTTGATAAATATACTATTTCATGTTATAAACTCATCTCATTTGTGTTAAAGTTTTTTTTTTATTACCCAGGAGTCGACGGTCTTTTGACTTTGATGTTCTTATACCTGGGATATACATACATAAAGAGTCGTCGTTTTGTGAAAATTGCGTCCCATTTGGTTTGAACCCAAGATCTCAAGATTCCTTCTACGCAATTTATAATATTTATGTTAATAAATTTAGATTAACTAAATATATTTAGTTGTCACCAGATTTGGTTCATTTGCTCCATTTCCATATTGGTGTATACCCATTCAACTCCCCCCTCTAAGTAGGTATCCAAAAAGTCTACTCTTCTCATTTGGCTCATATGAAAACAGGTAGGATTTGCATTAGGGACAATGATCGAGAGCCCGGGATTCCATATCAAGAGATATATAGAGTAAAGGATGGTAGGTGATCCCTTGCTTGGATTCAATGATAGTCGGAAATTGAGATTGAATCATTTTAAATCTACTCCCAAACATATATTTGAAAACAATATTAAAAATATAAAATACAATTTTGTTTTTATTGAATTTCTTCTTTTTAGATTTATGTTTTTGGATTACCAATCAAGTGCAATAGTTTCCAAACATTTAATTTTACGTGCATATACAATGATAATTGACCATTTTAATTTTATTGTTAATTTTTTTATGAATCACTCAACAAAACTTAATACGGGGATGAGCTGATGTCAATGTTAAACAAATATTTGAACTTATATGATGTTTGATTTTGAAATAATTTTGAGAATTGTGCTCAAGTGTGTAAAGAAATTAATTAAAGATAAGAACTATTTTCTTTTCCCTCCAAATTTAAGGAAATGAAATATAATATTTGAAAATCTATATGCTAAAGTGAAATAAATTTAAAATAATTTATGGACGATGGATCGTTAATTATTATTGAGCATTATTATTGCAACTCACATGCAAAGTTATAAATATGAAGCACAGCTAACACCCATGAATGACGTGGAAATTGTTTGATTTTTTTAGAAAATAGATTTAATTCAATTGTCAAAGTGAACCCAAACTAAAAGAAAATAAGATAAAAGATTTTTTTTTAAATAGTTATCCATACATATTCTAAAAAAAGCATAAAGCTCTTTTTCGAAATACTCCCACATATATATATAGCTGCATAGTTTTCGAAAACCTATTTTATATTTTTAAGTTTGACCAAGATTTCAAAAAAAAAAAAAAAAAGTTTGACCAAGTTTTGAAAAATGTAGCAAAAAGGGGGAAAATTTTTACTTTTAGAAACTAAAATTATAATCAAACCGAGTGTCTTTTACACAAAAGCATTACCCTTATGTCAAACCAAAGAGGGGGAGAGGGAAAATAATAATCCTTTTGATCTTTATAGTATTTTATTTTTGAAAATTATGTTTGATTTCTCTCATTTATTTGGTATTTGATTTTTAATCATAAAAGAACTAAAGAATAATTGTAACTTTCTTCTACATGAACTTGAATGATCTTGCGAGATTTGTACCACATACACCAAAATTAGAACCACTCATGTGATTGGTTTTAAATTATTAGGCACATTAGGGGATTTCTAAAAATGATTAATTCTTGAAGTTTTTTTTCCCTTTTTTATTAGTTCAACAATATGCGGGATGTGGATTCGATCCTCCAACCTTTTAGTGTGTATATATATAAACTAGTTGATGTTAAAATTCATGAGATTTAATCTTAAAACTAATTGCTAATAAGAGGCTAGTCTATATATATTATAAATCTTTATTATATTTATTTTCTTTTTAATGTGGCATCCTTGACAGTTGAGATATATGCTCAAGTTGGTTAAGATTTTTCTTTTTTTTTTGTTGAAGATTTAAACCTAGGAACTTTGGTGTATATAAAAGCTTATTTTATAAAATTATAAAGCAAGCCAACCATATATATTGACAATCATTAAATTTTATCTAAAAGAAATCATTTTCTTTTTGTAAATGAGAATGTGCATGAAAATAATTGAGACAACCATTAAAAATTTATTAGTGGTATTTAAAGAGTTAGTTGTTAAGTTATATATTGATCAACGATAAATTATACATACGTGTGTGTATATATATTTCCTTAAAAAAGATGCTGCAATTTTCTTCTAATATAAATTTGCAATGAGCACCATTTTTCCTCCAAGATTTTAAAAATAGGACCTTTTTTTATTATTATTACAATAACATTTTATTTTATTTTATTTTATTTTTATATATTTTTTTTAAGAAATGTAGCACATCATTCATTCAAAAAGTATGTAAGAGATATATAGAGAGTAAACTAGATAAAAATACTTCAGTTAAGAGAGATAGAAGGAATGTTATAATTACAAAAAATATAGGTGGGAGATCGAACTCGCAACCTCTTGCTTGAAGGTATATGTCAATTACTGCTGAGTTGCTCGCTTTGTTTGTTCTATATACATCATACAAAACATGATTTTCTTTCCAACCAAATGGAGCAAATAATTGAGCAGTGCAGTTGATTGAATTAATCTGACTTTATTCAAATCACTTGAAAATATATGTTTTTTTTTTAAGAAAGCATTAATTTCAAAGGTTGATTTTTATTGTCACTTAAATTTCATTTCTCTTCTCCACTTACAATTTTTTGTGGTTGGGTATGCTATTTAAAAAAAAAAATCATATTAATAAGATAATTTTTTGCAACTAGTTCTACTTTGTTCCCTGTCTCGAACTTTGCATTTGTATTTAGAAATTGTTTATTTTCTAAGAGAAATTGAAAAAAAAATGTTCAATCAAGATTGAGATGGAAACAGTTAAAAAGAAACGACTGAAACTGACCAATCTAACAGTTCATACTTTGTATATTTTAATTTTCAAAATTAACTCTTTAGGATATTCTAACAATATTTTTATTTTCAAATTTACATTTTAAAAACATATTCAAAGTAGTCAACAAGCTTTAAAAACTAAAACAAAAAATTATTTTGAAAATCTATTTTCTATTTTTGAAATTAGGTTAAGACTTAAAAAAGGTAAATAGCTAAAAAAACACAGATTTAGAAAACAACAAATAAATTAAAAAAACATTACTAAATGAGATCTTAGTATTTTGGTTGTATATTCAATAATAATTTCGTTTTTCTGTTTAATTTCTTGAGGTTTCTTTATTAAACATTGCATGCAATATTTCTTTTTTTTTTTTTTTGGTTTTTGGGCAATTAAATGACAAAGATCTTGAAACCCATGAGGGACTTTCAATTTCCATGGGACAGAAAAATACTTACAACATGCATTATAATTCAAGTAATATTTAGCTGTTGGATTTTTTCGGTCAATATATTGAAGCTTGATAACTTTATTCCTTTTTCTTGTTTCTCACAAATATATTTTTCTACTGTCATTTGGTTTTGTTTTTTTTTTTTTTTATAACAAAGTAGTTTATAAAAAGAAACTTTCACATTAAATTACTTCACCTTATTCTTTTTTATATAACTCATGCTTTTTGGTTGTTTCTTAGACCATCAAGATATTATTTCTTCTAGCTAACTCAACTAGTCAGACATCAATACTTCTCTTTTAGGATTATAGATTCAAATCTCTTACTTTAGTTTGGTAATAATATTATTACTTTTTAATTACAACAAAAAAAAAAAAAGTCTTCCCAAATTGAGGTTAATTGTTACAAAAAACCACCCATCCAAGAGGAATGGAGAAAACAACAATGAGCAAATTCATCCATTTTATTTACGTTAAAAAAAATACTATTCTAGTATTTGTACTCTTGTTCATTTTAGTACCTCTGCTTTAAAAATGTTGATTTTGTTCACTGTACTTTCAACCCTGGTTCATTTTAGTCACTACTTTCAAAACATTTATTTTGCTTCATGTACTTTTAAAATTTGATCATTTTGGTCATTGTTTGTAAAATTTTAACTCACTTTTTACACAAACAAAGATTATTTAATAAAAATAAATTTATAGCTATATTATATGAAATATATATTGAGTGTACTGTCGTATTGAAATTGTGATCGAAAAAAGAGATAAATATAAAATAAATAGACCAAAATGATCACTTTTTAAAAATACGTAATGAACATAACTAAAATAAATATTTTTAAAGTAAGTGACTAAAATGAACTCTTTTTTTTTTTTTTACAATGGAAATGAACCAAAATTGAAAGTAAGGAAACCAAAATGAACATTTTAAAATTGAGGGACCAACATGAATCCAAGCTTAAAATAGATGGATCAAAATAGAGTATTTTGATCTTTTATTTATTTAGGTTGACCCAATGAGTTAATGAATGACATTTAATTGTAATAAGTGAGTTGAATTATATGCAAAATTTTACCTAATTATAAAGCGATAAATGTCAGCCTTCACTAATGCAACCAACTCTACATGCTGGCTGTAATAATAATGGACAACCTACATCAATGCTTCCTTTCCATTTCTTCTCATTCAAACCCTCTCTTCTTTTCCCAAACACGGCCGGAAAATAGAAATAAGTCGGCGGAGATTGCGACGGCCGCCGGAAAAAAACTGCACTTATACACAAGAAACAAAGTACGTCGGAGGAAATGATGGCGGCAGCCGGCCACCGTGGGCGGAGGAGGGAATCACCAGTGGTTAGAATGAAATGTCTTGATCAAACTTAAAGGATCAATGAAATGGCACATGTCATGAGTCAGATCTATGAACAAAAAACAAAAGGGAAGTTTTTTTTTTCTCTTTTGTTTTTTTTTTTAGCAAAAAAAGTATTGGAAGATCTTGCTTTCTTTTATATCAAAATGTACCAAAAATCCCAAGGCCATGGCATCAAGGAAAAATTGTATCGTAGCACATAAATATATGCATTAATATTACATAAACATAGCAAAATCCCTCTTCCTTCAAAAACTTGGCATTAATTAATTTATAATCGGCTAATCTCTAGCTTTGCCCTAAAGCTTATATAAAAGCTTCTGCCATCCATCCCTTCTATTTTCTTCTTTGCTTTCTCTAAGTCAAAACTTGCCAAAAACTTCTGGGGTTGTCATTTTTGTTAGTTGTAGAGAGAAAGAAGAGAGAGAAATGGAGGATTTTCAGTTCTATGAAACCTAAAAAATCACAGCTTTTTTATGCTATAAGTTCCAATCTTCCGAATGTTGCATGAAAATGATGACAATGGACATAACCCATGTTTTTTAGAATATATACTTTTTCTGGGGTTCTTTTATTTTACATCAATCTTGAAGGAATTAAGTAAAAAAATGGGATTTTTGTTTCAAACTTTCTGATGCGAACTCAGTCTCTCGAATGGTGTAGATTTCTAAGAACTACAATTTTCATAGAAGCAAAAATGTTTTTTCATATCAATAATTTTTTTTGTACAAATTATATGATTATGTTCATCCGACAACCAAACTGATAAACCGAACAGAATAGAAAAGAAAAAGGGCAGCCAGATTTGAGGTTCAGAACCAACAAAAATAATGCTATATAAACAAAGGAAGTATCCCAAATCGAAATGGGAATCAAATGTTTTTCTCTTTTCCAATTTGAATAAGCAGCCATCAATAAGGTTGAAAAAGAAACCAGAGAAAAAGAGAAAAGGGGAAAAAAAGAAGAAGAAGAAGAAGAAAAAAAGAAGGCAATCTCAAAAATCTGAATCGAAAGCTGATGAAACAAAGAAGAAAAAAAAAAACTAAAACATCCATCGATCGATCAATTTTTCCTCATGTCTTGAATTCTCTCTCTCGTCTCTCTAATTCCCTTGCCTTCTTTTGGGAAGAAAAAAAAACTAGCTAAAAACACATAATTTAGGGCAAATTTTGCTTCTTTTTTTTTTTGCTGTTTTTTTGGGTGGGATTTTTTCATGACCTTGAGGGTGGGAAAAACTGCGTACCGGCCATAAATGCATTGAGTGGAGCTGGATATATAGAAGGGTCGAGCAATGGGGCGGTGGCGGCGGCGGGGTTGCTGCTGGTTGCGGCGGAGGTGGTGGCGGAAGTGGCGGCCGTGTTGGATGGTCCGGCAATTAGATTAAGTGCGTGTGCTGACACGTCTCCGCCGTGGCCGGAGGAGCTCTCGCCGGCTGCGCTGTAACGGACTTCAGGGCCCTGATCGTAGAGAATTCCTTTGAACACGTGGCCTCCGATGTTCACAGCCGTCTGATATGCAAACTCTTCATCTGCATCGTCCATTGCGCTTACTTTCACGCACCGGAACACCGCCGGAGAGTTCACTTCTGATGGAAATTGCGCCAGTTCTAACCCTAATATCATACCCAAAAAAAATAGAAAAAAGGCAAAAAAAACTCAAACCAGTAGTGTAATTAAATCTCTGTCAGAATTCAGAAATAAAGTTTTTCGATACTCTAACTAATTTCTTACAACCTTTTTCGTCAGTTTTACTTACCAACAGTGCAAGAATTTGAAACCCAAAAAAAAAGAGCAGCTGATTGATCAAGATTTTCTTACACGCAAATGATATGGGTAGAATATAAAAACAAAATCGAAAAAAATCCATGAATTTCTGGGGAGGATTTCTGCTGGATTTAAAAAAAAAAATCGTCTCGAAATTTGGGTTTGTTTTTCTTGTGGGTTAGCGAAAATTATGAACAGCAGATTTCACCTGACGTGATGGAGGGCAAACGAGGGCAAGCAAGAGAAGTGGTGGCGGTGGCGGTGGCGGTGGTTTGAACAATTTCTCTCTGCCTTTTGGAATTCTCGCCAGCGCCGGCGCCGCGGAAGTGTTGCTGCTCTTGCTGCTGCTGGTGCTGAAGAGCCGCAATCTGATGCTGGCGCTCACGGCGCTTGGCAGCCGGAACCCACGTGCTCTTCACGTGGGTCTGGCACTGAAACCCTCGGCTCTTACAGCAGGTCCTGCACCTCAAGTAGGCGCAGTCCTTCTTGGCCTGGTTCCCGCAGTCCTGGCAATTCATCCCGCCGGCGGCCGCGGCAGCAGCTCCGGCGAAGGCGGAGGCGGAGGCGGAGGCGGCCGGCCTCATGAGGGTGAAGGCCGATCTGGAGGGCTCATCAGAGTCGTTGATCATGAAGCTGCGGCGGCTGGGGCCAACCCCGAAGGACAGGTGGGTGGCGAGCTGCGAAGGGTTGTATTGGTGCGGCTGCGGCTGTGGCTGAGGCTGTGGCCATATCTCGAAGCCCTTGTTGTAGATCTCCTCATTTGATCTGTACAAAAACAAGCTCTGTTCTCTTTCTTCTTCCTCCTCTTGTTTGTTTGGTGGGCCTTCTCTCCCTCCTAGATAGAAGAACCCAGCCATTTCTTTGACCTAATACCTGAGACTAACGCCAATTTTGAGCAAAAATCCATATCACAACTTTCCTATCCCCAATGCCCACACACACCCCCCTCCCCCTCCCCCTCCCCGTCACTAATAATAATAATAATAATAAACCACATTTATGTACGGCCTTTTTCAAAATTCATAATTTCAAAAATCAGAAAAAAAAAAAACAAACAAACAAAACAAATGTGCGTGGTGGGGTGGGTTTAAATTTAATAAACTCAAACTCAAAGTGTGGGTTTTAATTTTGACCTGATCTGAATGAATGAATTCCTCTTCCCTCTCCTTGAGGAGGAGGAGGATTTGATCTTTCTCTTGTAGGGTTTTTTGCAGCTTTTCGAGGGCAAATTCGGGTAATTGTAATTTTTTTTTCTATCTCTTTCTTTTTTTAAACTTAAAAAACTTTACTAGGGATTTCAATTCTCTCTCTCTCTTTCTCTTTCTTTGTTTCGATGCAATTATGGCACGGAATTAGAGCCCTGCAACGCCGCCATGGTAACTGCACTGCTTTCTCTCTCCTCTCCTCTCATTTAAGACAACCAGACAAATAAAAATAAAAAAGAAATTTAATTTCTTTTCCCCCTCCCGCCCTATTCTTCACTCGCTCACACCATTATTACCATACGAAACACCGCAGAGAAGCACAAAAGAGAGAGTGAGAGGGAACATGAAAATCTATGAGTGGGCACTTCCTCTACTGTTGGTCTGTCTTTCAGTTTCAATGAATATCGAGCAAATCTCAGTAGTTTGCATCCCAGATCCAATGGTTGCCAGCTGCCCACGTGTCAGAACTCTACTTTTTCTTATTCGTCCTTGCACCGTAAAACCCGCAGGCACCTTTTTTTTCCTTCTCTCTCTCTATTTTTTTTTAAATAATTTCATTACATTGTTTTTATTTATTTATTTAACTTTTTTTTTTAAGTTTGATAATCCGCACCGCAATCAATCTGCTCTACAGAAGAAGGAATGTTAGTGTCACATGCAAATCCCGGATATCTCCATGACAGGACCCTCTGAACCTGACATATATTATTATTATTGTTATTATTTTCCCATCCTCTCTTTTTAATTAAACTCTTTGATTTATTATTAATATTTTTCTTATATTTAAATAAAAAAAAGAAGGACACAATCCAATCCAATCCAATGGCAGGGAGGTGATCAGAAGAGAATTTGTTGTCGTCATTCGGATTTCCAGACATATGCTTTTGTCGTTAAATACATCAAATTGTGTCGTAATCAGCTTATCATTTGACCTTAACTTTCGTGTTATGTTATGTTATGTCTTCCCATTTTATTATTTGTTTATTCACAAATCATCTCTCCCATTTCCCCAAGGTCAACACCATTTCATTTCCCTTTTTTTTTTCTTATTTGTATTTTTTAATATGCTTTTTTCAGAATGTTTTCAAAGTCCTAATCAAATCAACGCCCTACTTGAACAAGGGTTTAAATTAATACATTTTGAAAATTAAATTACACAATTGTCCATGAACTCACCTGTACAAAATTTAACAATTGGAAGATAAATATTCGTAAAAATAGTATTGTCCGACCATAAAGATCGCAAGGGCAATCACAAAGAGGATCGTCTACTAATAATAGAAAAATTAATTTTTCCAATTGACATTCATTAATTAGTTCAATTGAGTATGTGATTTTTGGTTTGGACCGTCCAACAAAATAGTTTTTAGTGAATCACACATGCTAATTAATTGAGAGTAGTATTAATTTTATCATGAATTTAAATTAATGGTCCAATGGGATAAAGTTTAATACTTTAATAAAATTATAAAAGAAAACTGAAAGTTATTATTATTTTTATTAATATTGTTGATATAATAATTATATTAATAATTGGAAAGAGGATTTTGTGGAGAAAATAATCAGCGACCGTAGGACTGCATCTATGAGTAACTCTACACATCCATATCTAGAAACATCTCAAGTGGCCATCCATCATTTTTTTTATTTAATATTTTTAAGCAATAATTACAAATTATACTCTGACAAATCATTTCTTAATTTATTTTAAACACTTATTTGGTTTTCTTTTTGCTCTTACCTTTATTTAAGATTACACCATTAATTGGACAACTAAGTACATAATTCCATCAAGATGGGAAATCCAATCTGATAAATGGATACATGAGCAGAAAGAAATTAAAAAAAAAAAAGCTACATTATAAATACTTGGAAGGTAATTCTGAATTTTTATAAAAATAGCACAATGCGGGATTTTTCAAAATATGTTGTCACTATTTTTATATCTTGTTTCTTGTAAAATTAAAAAGATGAACTATAGATATAATATAGTATTTTTTATGATGCTAAATTCATTTAACTATCTAACTTTTGATGTTTATTTTCTAAACTTTCAAACGTTTAATTTTTTTGGTATAATAAATGTGTATACAGAAATTTTAGTTTTCAATCTCAAAGAAATTAATAGATGTACTCTATTAGCTTCAAACTTTGACTTCATATTATTCAATAACTTTGTACTAAACACGTCTTTTGTTTATTTATCTTTTAAACAATATGTAATTTATAGAGACAATACTTAAAATAATAGTACAATTAAAACACCTTTTTCACACACTGTTTTATGAACTAAAATCAAACATTTAAAAGCTCAGAGAATCAAAACGAAATTGAAACCCTAGCAACCCAAAAAGGAATCTAAACCAAACAATTGTAGGAACATAGAGATAGAAATAACAAAAATTGCAAATTGGGAATAGCATAATAATTCATGGCCTTGAATTATTGAAGAGAAGAGAAGAGAAAAGAAAAGAAAAACAATGAGTTTAATTACGTAGAAATAGGGGTAGAAATTAAAGAAACCCTAGGGAAGCTTAATTAAGACACTAATAGCCCTTTTATGCAAACAATCACGTGACCCGCGCAAACTTAGTGGGCACTGCCCGCTAATAATTGGGTTTCAATTATAATAATGTTATTAAATAAATAAATATAAAGTTAGAATTGGCCTTGGGTTGAGTACTGACTAAGATCGCCGGCCGCCGGCCGCCGTAGCCCGCCGTACAACCGCCGTCCTTGACCTCTGACGTGGCATGTCTTAATTTTAATATAAAGATAGGAGGAAATAAATATATATATTGTAATAATTAGAGGAAGAATAATTAGGGGCCCGAGGCAAATTTTCACATTGACTTTCCCACCATCTGATCTGATCTATCACAAATAAATTCCCCTTTTTTTTCTTTTTTAAATTTTATTCTGTTGTGATTGATTTTAAGTTTGTTTTTTTAATTTTTAATTTTTGATTTTTGGGTTTGTTGTCTCAACTTTTGAGCGGCTAACTGGTAGCTGACCATGTGCTCAGTTTCCCCCAACTAAACACACCCCATTTTTCTGTTTTGTTAAATCATTCAACACTTTTTTGATGACGTCTATGATTTCTTTTTTTTTTCTTTTTTTATTTCAGTGTGTTTTAAGATATTCATATTATCTATAATTAAAAAAGTTAACGATAGTATAAACTCTTTCCCCAAAAAAATCCTACTAGTATGGTAGCCAAATTCACAGGCACCAAAAGATTGGCTTCCAAAAAATATTAAAAATTATGTTATTGAGCTATTAGCTAAAATGCTCAAACCTAGCCAAAAAAAAAAAAAAACCCCTAAAATAATAGCAATTATTCAGTTAGTAGAGGAATTAATGTTGGAATTTATTCAAGTTTAATTTAGGTTGTGTTTAACAGATTAAATGAAAAATTTTAAGGTTAAATTTGATGGTGTAAAAGGTGGAATTAAATGGGTTAATGGTTCATATTCATATCTTTCTACTCTTATCCCCAATAAGAGAAATTAAGCGGAAAACAAAACTAAGAAATTGGTAGTAGTGAATAGGTTTAATTTTCTGAAATAACAGTTCAAAATTATTAAATAGATACTTAACAGTCTATTTGGGAGTGCTGATTTTACCCCCTACTATTTACTATTTTTTCAGGATAAAAGTTCCCTAAAAACATGTTTGATGAACTTTTTACAATTGAACCAAATAATCTCTTAAATCATAAACAAAAAATTTACTACATAATAATTAAACAAGCTTTAAAAAAAACATAGAATATTTTGATTTACGAGGCTGTCTCATGTTTTAGAAACTAATGTCATATCAATTAAAACTAAAAACGATTCTTCACCGAAAGAAGAACCCGTCGTTTGATGAAGAATTGAGCCATTACCAAAAGAATCTCTCTCCCTTTTTTTTCCTCTTTTTTCTTAAAATCGGAATGAGAGGCTACTCATTCACTTCACCAAAAGGTTTTCTTTCTGTTTATTTTTTTCCTTAATTGTCACATCACAAAAAAAATCCAATAACACTTTCTTTTTTTTTTTAATTTACTAATAGGACAAAAGACATCCTTAATTTTGCCGCTAGAGGAGACGGTTGACCCATGAAGATGAAGACAAACCCATAAATGGACCTGTCGCCTACAAAGAGTTCCACGCTCGAAAGGTGTTACATTATGGGCCACATCCAAGGCCCATCGGCCCACTTTTATTTGGGCCCGCACCCGTACGTTAAAAAAAGTGTTAAGCACGACGTAAGCATGACTTAATATTTATTATTAAATCTCATTACTGAATAATTAGGAGAAGCCTCGAGAAAGAGAAGGACAGAGAGAGGGAGAGAGATCTCAAATTTAGCGAAAGTTCTCTTTTTTTTTTTTCATCCCATATTCGGGACAAGAAGATAATGTTTTCCCATAATTTAATTTTTGAAAAAGGAGAAAAATAATAAAATTTTCTGTAATTTGTAATTATGGCGACAAAAAAGGGAAATTAAATTATGTAAAGACTAGATGGGGGATTCCAATAATTGCATCTTTTTCTTACATCTCGAGCCTTGTGCTCTCTTTTGTCTCAGTTGACTGCCCCTCTTCCCCCACAAGGTTTTAAGGCAGTACATTTTTTAGGGATGAAAAAAATAAAATAGAAAAAAAAGGGAAAAACTTTTTTTTTTTTTTTTTTTTAATATTCTAAGGTAAGGGTAAGGGGAGAGGGGTGTTGTGTTGGCAATGAACAGACAGAAAGAGAAGGGTAGCTCTGACTTTAGGTCAAAACTACTTGAAAACTCTCACAAGTAAAGGCAGTAAAAGCTACCATTTTTGGATTATCTGGTCTGTGGTCTCTCTGTTTTTTTTTTCTCTCTCTCTTTTGAAAAAATTAAGGAAAAAAATATGTGCTTTTATTTTATCTATGCATTTCTTCTTTATTATTGTCTTTGGGTCATTGGTGTTGCTTACTTTAGTTCTAGATTTTTCTTTTTGTCGTAGGAATTTACAGATTTTTCTTGGGCTTATTAAGCCCATATTGTTTTTTCCTTTTGAGGAAACCCATATAGGTTTGGGTTGAATGTGAGTTAAAATATAATAAAGAAGAGGTTTTAAAATTGTATATTCAAGAAAAATAGCCGACCAACCAGATTTTATTAAAATATATAATCTAGATTTTTACAGCAGGTGAGATGAATTCAAAAGAAATATAAGGTCACAGAAAATAATATTTTAAATCAGGTCAGGTTATGGTTTCTTTATTTAATTTCAACACCATATTAAATTAGGTACTGCTTAAAAACTTTTTATATGAACGCATAACTCAAGCTTAGAACACTAAAAGCGAAATTATTAAATGTTAAGGTTTAGAGATTAAATTATACATTTAACTACTACTAATTAATGAACAAAATAAATTTTCAACAATTGATATATAATATATATGTGTGTTATAAGGTTTAAGGATGAAATTATATAATTAAGCGAGACTTGTATGGGCTGATCCGTACATGGCTTGAATTGAAGATCTCATGGTAGGTTATATGTATACCACCAGACCCAACACTCTTGCCAGTACACTATCTCCTAAGTACCATTCTATTTTTTAAATAATCAATATATATTTTATTAACTATTTACTACAATTAATTATTTATACTAATAAATAATATTTTTTAATTATATTTATTACTCTTTTTTGTGTTTAAATTCTAAAAAACTAAAATTAATTACTAATTTAGTAATTTTTCTCATGAATATCTCATCCCAAACGAGGATTCCTCGACCTAGATCTTGATATATTCCCCCAATCGTAGAATGAAGTACAATGCAAAACTAAAAATTTTCATGAAGACGAAGGTGAGAGAACATGTCTGAATCTTGCCTTATCTTGTTGTCATCTCTCCCCTAGGATTTTTTTTGTATAGCATATCTCTTAATTCTTTAAGGTGCCTTTTGTTTTTCAGGAATGTAGATGACGGGCATCTAAAGATGCCCGAACTTTCAGATGCCCAGAATTTTAGATGTTCGGCATCTTCAGATAACCACGTTTGTTTCGTAGGTAGATTTTTAAGGATATTCGAGAATATTTAGATAGCCATGTTTGTTTTGTAGGATTTATTCATAGGAATGTATTAAATTTATAGAATGAAATATTTATATAATTTATAAATTCAACTAATATAATATATTGATTTGAATTAATTTAATATTTAATATTTTTTATATGTTATTTTATAGAACAAATTAATTCATTATTAATTTAATATAAGTTTCATTTTCAACTTTATAGTTTTTCAAATGGACAATTATACAATTTATGTTATCTTGATGAAATTTATTTATCTAAATATCACGAGTATGTTGGCTATAAAAAATGTTGCTTTACAATTATATATTTATTTTTTGAGAAATACAATTATATATATTTACGATAATAAATATTATTAATAATGTAATTCCTTCCCAATATTAAAAATAAATAGAGATATTATATAATTTAATTGTAATTTATTTTACACGTAAATCTAATGTACAAATATACTTAATATCATAAAGTTATTTATTAGACGATGTATCCAAAACTCATAAGATGGCTCCTTAGGATAACCGAACATGTCGAGATATCCAGATATTTTACATTACTGCAAAACAAACGTGGGAATATGAATCCCCATCAAACAAACGATCCTTAACTTTTTAATAACAGAAAAACAAATTACAAAAATAGTTATCAACTATATGAGTTTTTTTTTTTTTTTTTTTTGAATTGAAAACTAAAAATAGAAAGTAGAAAATAGAAAATAGAAAAACCAGTAGCCAAAAACAAAAACCTCCATCCTAAAATGGTAAAGGAAAATTAAGTATTAAAAAATACCCACGGAAAATATAAAGCAGATTATATATATATATTTTGCTAAATTAACAAGTCCATAAAAAAAATATTGAACAACAATATAACTAAATTAAAAAAAAACGGAAAATGAAAGTCAAACAATGTAATACACCTGGAAAAAAAAAACAAAAATGAAAAAGAGCAAAGGGAGAATATACCAAAACTCAAAGTAAAATAGATTAAGAGTTATTTAAAATCTAGAATAAGAGAGAATTTGAATATTACTTCAAAAGATGGAAAGAGAGAATTTAATATAGCTATCAAATGTGAACAAATTAAATTTAAATTTCGTTGCTTAAAAAAAACTTAAAATCCATAAATAGGATGTAATATGCAAGCTGGGAAAATTTGATTGAAAAAAAAATGTCCAGCGGCAAAGATGGACTAATCTCGGAAATTTTACCGTTCACGATATTTTTATACATTTTTATTAAGTGGTAAAATTATTGTTTTTTCTTTTTTTTTCTGTGAAAAACTAAAATTTTATTCAGATAACTTTTTTTTTTATTATTTTGAAAATTCTATAGTCGAACCATTGAAAAGAGAAAAATATTTCAAACGGTCAAATTTGAATCAAATAAACAATACAGGAAATTATAGAAAATTAAATAAAAATAGGGATGGAGATATTTTTCTTAAATTTCTGAATGATGGTTCGATGAATTTTCCAATTACGAAAAGATAGAGAAAATCTTTTTAATGGGTCATTCTAGAAACTATATTTCACAAATAATTAAGTTTCAAATTTTCATATATTTGGATGATGAGATTTTAAATTTTCATTGATTGTATTATTATTGTTTTATTTGATTAAATTTGTTTTTTTATTTAAATTATTAGATTCAATTTTTATCAACTTTTGTCCCTATTTGGATTTCAAATCTTTCCCCGACCCAACTCTAAAAATTCTATATTTTTCTCATATCACAATTAACAAATCATTCCTTTTGTAATCAAAATTTAAAAAATACCTCATCCAATTTATTTTCTTTTTTAACTCCTTTTATTTTACGCCTTTTTCTTTTTGCAATATTATGTAACTCTTCTAAATGGTTATATAATATATATTTTTTTATTGTTATATACTATTATAATATAGATTATGTTCCAATTACCATTATATAATATATTTTTATCTTAATACTACTTCAAAAGATTATATAATATAGAGTTTTTAGTAGTATATATTCAAATATCTTAAGGTTATATAATATATATCTTTGAGGGTATATACTCAAATATCAGGTTATATAATATTAGAGATTTCATGAACCACCACTACCATACCGTAGTCTTCTATGTGGGCATGGTGGTGTTTGAGGGATTTTAGGTTTTCAAATTCGAGATTTCAGAGATTCAGTGATTTTAAAACAAAAATTATGGATTTGAAACATGGAAGGGATTTCATAACAAAATTAAGAAACCGTCAAAAATCTAAATTTATTCCCTATTTTATTTGATTTTTTTTATCTTTATTTAACATATTTAGCATATATTATAAATGACCTATGAGTAATTTTTTAAATGTAAATTGTTAAAAATTTAAGTTCGTGGTGTGATTTGAATCCTAAAATAGGTTAGTTGTGTAGTAATAGGCTCTTGTGTCGGCAAGAATTCAGCGATTAAAATAAACTAAAATAAAATTAAAGCAAAAGATACAGTTATTAAAATAATATTTAAACAAAATAAATTTTAAATACCGTTGCAGCTTATTATAAACAAAATTGACATTTCAACTGCATCTTTATTCAAAACTAAAATTCTTAACGAGTTAATACCATTTTTTCTTCCTTTGATTTCAATGAGTTATAAGGCTATTAAATGATATGAAACCTTCTTATATATACTATCACCAAAAAAATAATAATAATAAAAATAAAAATTGCATATATCTCTATAAAGAAATACTTAGTTATTGACTTATTGATAAGAATATCCCGAACCATTAAGTTTGTGACAAGTAAAAGAGATGAATGCACAATACAATGAAAAATAGTAGTAATTAGCTGGAAGATTTGGTAACTCATTCTTTTATATGTATGATTTGAATTGCATATATAAAATTAACTACAACGATTTGTACTAAAATATATATATATATATATATATATATATATATATATATATAACTACCTACAGCACATCTTAATTTCATGTATTGTTCGTACTCCCCTTGTCTCATAACCTAAAAGTAAATCAAATATGATAATGAGCGATTATGTATATAGAGAATAAATTGATAAATTAAAGAATACCATGTGAATGATACAATTTTTTATTTTTTATTTTTTTCCAAATTATGTTGAAAAATGATAAATACATTAGCTTTAATTTTCAATCACTTTGGTCCCAGAAACAGTCTCAATATAGTTGCCTACACTCTCATCTTCCAAAGAATTTCAGATTTCAATTCAAAAAGTTTAGCACCACCTTTTGTCTGAGAAGAAAAAGATTCAAGTGACCAATCTAATCTTCAATAAGAGTGAAGGAGAAGCTTTGGAAAGTAAGTATATTATCCTTCACGGTTGAAAGAGTGCAGAAAAAAACACCATGTTTAAGAGATTTTCAGTAAAGTAAAAGCCAAACTTTGTGGACAAAGGCCATATTCACAATGGTTATATTATAATCATGAAGAGGACTGAGAATTCTAAAGTAATAAGATTTTGAGAAAATGTCTTTTTGCACACTTTGCATTAAGGTTAAGGTGAAGGTGGGTGCTATATAGTCCACCATTGGAATTATTACAATGATCTTATTTCCATGTATACATGGTCTGCTACCAAATTGGTTATACAAGAATGGAAACAAACATAAATACAGAATATTGACAGTAACAAATAGGAGGGAGAGAGTAATCAATTCCTTGATTGAAGATGACCTTAATTGAAGGGATGACCATTTACTGAGGTATTGTAACATCCCCCCTCAAACGAAAGGGTGATAAAGTCACGCCGAGTTTGCTTCTTAGCTCACAGAACTTAGTTTCGGATAGTGCTTTAGTGAGACCATCAGCTAGTTGGTCATTGGTGGGTACATAACGTACATCAAGAGCTCGAGCTAGTACTTTATCTCGGACATAATGAACATCCAATTCAACATGCTTGCTGCGAGAGTGAAACACAGGGTTGGCGGCAAGTGAAATGGCACTGGTGTTGTCACACCAAATAATAGGGGTGCTAGGTGGACAGTGACCGATTTCGGTAAGTAGGGACTGAAGCCAACTGATTTCGGCGGCAGCATGAGCTAGCGAACGATACTCAGATTCAGTGCTTGATCTAGCAACGACATGTTGCTTCTTAGAGGACCATGAAACTAAGGAACTCCCAAGGAAGACACAATGTGCAGCAATAGAGCGGCGATCATCCACGTTACATGCCCAATCAGCATCTGAATAGGCGATGAGAGAAAGTTTCGTGGATTTTTGCAGGAACAACCCATGGGTAGAAGTACCTTGCAGGTAGCGGAGAACGCGCTTGACGGCTTGCCAATGGACAGTGGTCGGATTTTGTAAGAACTGACTGAGTTTGTTGATGATAAATGATATCTCAGGCCGTGTATGAGTCAAGTATTGGAGGGCGTCAATGGTGCTTCTATATAGAGTAGGATGAGGCATGGGATCACCGTCATAGGTCGATAGTTGTTTTCCAGTCACAGCAGGAGTCGGGCAAGGCTTGATGTGGGACAAACCAAGGCGCTCCAGGAGATCGGTGATGTACTTGGTCTGTGTGAGGTGGAGACCGGCTGGTGTGCGCTGGACTTCAATGCCGAGGAAATAAGATATGGACCCCAAATCTTTGAGAGAGAAGGCTTGATTCAAGCGAGAGACAAATTGGTCAATGAAGTGTTGATCACTACCTGTTATAAGAATATCATCAACATAGATTAAAATAAAAATGGTTAGTTTCGCAGTGACCAAGTAGAACAAAGAGTTATCAGCTTTCGAGTTGGTGAAGCCCCAACTAGTCAATACACTGCGAAGGCGATCGAACCAAGCCCGGGGAGCCTGTTTGAGACCATACAAGGCTTTATGGAGTCTGCAAACATATTGTGGTTTACTTGAGTCAACAAAACCGATAGGTTGAGCCATATAAACAACCTCATCGAGAAGCCCATTGAGAAAAGCATTGTTTATGTCGAGTTGACGAACATCCCAATTCTTACATACGGCAATAGTGAGGATAACACGAATGGTAGATGATTTCACAACAGGGCTGAAGGTCTCGGTGAAATCGATTCCAGGATTTTGATGAAACCCTTTAGCTACAAGTCGGGCCTTGTATTTGTTGACACTACCATCTGGGTTGCGTTTGATTTTAAAAACCCACTTGTTTCCAACAAGGTTAACATTTGGAGGTGGAGGAACCAGGGTCCAGGTGTTGTTATTATTTAATGCAGTCATTTCAGCACGCATGGCAGCATTCCATTCAGTAGATTTGAGAGCTTGAGTGACGGATTTGGGCTCAATATGTGGAATAGGGAGGTCGGAATTGGGTGTAGAGGAGATAGAGAGAAAAGTGCTGATTTTAGGCTTGTAAATTCCACTTTTTGATCGGGTTTGCATTGGATGAGAGGGCTGGTGGAGCTGAGTATGTGGGGCTGAAGGTAGGTGGGAAGAGGAGGCTGGAGATGAGGGAGAAGGAGATGGAGAGCCATATGGTGCTGCTGCAACGAGGTCCAAATCTGACGGTGTATGTAAGGTGGAGTTAATGACTGAAGGTGGTGCAACTACATGGGTGGGAGTAATAATGGGTTGACTTGGGGGAGACACATTAGGGGTAGGAGAGTTGGATAGATGGAAAGGAAACTCAATATGGGTAATGATGGTATCATTCTCTTGCTGGTGAGGGACAGTTGTGGTGAGAAATGTTTCCTTGAAGGGAAAAACAGATTCATTAAAAGTGACATTTCTAGAGATGTAAAGCCTACCACTTGAGCTAAGACATTTGTAACCTTTGTGGGATTCACTATAACCAAGGAACACACATTTGGTACTATGAAATTGGAACTTTTGAGATTGGTAAGGTCGTAGACAAGGAAAACAAGCACACCCAAAGGTTCGGAGAAAGTGATAGTTTGGTTTTTTGTTGAAAGCCTTTTCTCAGGGTGATATGTTTCGAAGAACTGGAGTTGGAAGACGATTAATGAGATAGACAGCAGAGGTGAATGCTTCCCACCAATACTTTAAAGGCATGGAAGCTTGGGCGAGGAGGGTGAGACCCATCTCAACGATGTGTCGGTGTTTGCGTTTGACAATTTCATTTTGTTGACTAGTATGAGGACAAGGGTGACAGAAAAGAATACCATGTCGTTGAAAGAAATAGGAGAAGGGTCGGAATTCACCACCCCAATCACTCTGAAAAGTTTTAATTCGACAATCAAATTGATTTTCAACAAGGGATTTGTATTGAATGAATGCAGTTAAAGCTTCAGACTTATGTTTGAGTGGGTATATCTGAGTCAAACGGGTGAAATTATCAACAAAGTTTATATAGTAGCGGAAGCCGGAGGTCGAGGTTATGGGTGCAGGACCCCAAAGATCACAATAGACAAGCTCAAGTGGTTTGCTTGTGGTAGAGTTAGAGAGAGAATAAGGCAAATTATGAGATTTTCCATATTGGCAGGCATCACAGAAGGGTACTTTTTCATTATTGGAAAATTGGACATTACAACTCTTTAGAATAATATTGAGGACATGCTCAGAAAGATGGCCCAGACGTTGGTGCCATACATTCTTAGACACACTACTGACACTTGAACTGGAACTAGCAACACAGGTTTGAAAAGGAAATTGACGATTCAACTCAATATGGGCTTTTTGGCCATTATTTGGAGACACCTGACATTTTACCAGGAACTTCAACTGGTACAATCCGTCTTTAAGGACCCCGTGCAGCAACACCCTTTTGGTTTCCATGTCCTTCACAAAACAATGGTGAGGGTAAAATTCAACAAAACAATGATTATCGGCAGTGAGTTTAGCAATGCTCAATAAATTTCTTTTGATATGTGGTACATGAAGAATATTTTTTAAACTAATAGGAGTGCGCTTTGTGTGGTTTGAATGAATGAAATTATGCCCAATATGAGAAACATGAAGTTTAGAGCCATTACCAACTGTCAACATCTCATTACCATTGTAATCTGCTTTGATACTCAGATTTGCAAGATCTGGAGTAATGTGGTTTGTTGCTCCACTATCAACAAGCCAATGAGGATCTGCTACAATTTCTGGAGTAGCCATAAAGGCAGCAGCATTCTTGCTTGTATTCTCCAAGTTGGTGGGGTTATTGAATTCTTCATTGAATCTATTGTAGCATACAGCAGCAACATGTCCAACCTTTCCACACAATTGACAAGTGGGTCGTGAGTTGTTACCTCTATAGCCATTGTTTCTACCTCGACCTTGCCCTCTGTTTCTACCAGCCCCCCGTGCACTGTTGTTGCTTCCTCGTGACTGTCCATGGACTTGATTTGAAGAATATTGCTGCTGTCTATTATTGTAAGGTTGGCTCTGTCGGCTGTAAACATAATTGGCAGTGGCATTTCCTATATCTCCACTTGTATTCACCAAGTTGAGTCGTACAAGAGTATTTTCAAACGTTATAAGAGTAGAATATAAATCTTGCCAAGATAGTATACCTTTATCTTCGATTGTGCAAAGAATTGGTAAATATTCTGCCTCAAGGCCCGTCAATATGCATGATGACAAATAGCTTAGCGTAACGGGTTCACCAGCGAGTTTCAGATCTTCGGAGGTCTGTTTCATGAAAGCGAGATATTTTGTCATTTTCATGGCTCCCTTTTTGGTGTTTTGCAAACTGTTTCTTAATTGATTGATGCGTGCCTTGCTGGTTGACCCGAAGAGCCTTTCTAGAGCAGTCCAAACTTCATTTGAGGTTTGGAGATTGACAACATCAGCAGCGATGGATGGTGTCATGGACCCGAACAGCCATCCACAAAGGGCCTGGTCTACAGCGGACCATTCTTCGTGTGCCGGATTGAGTGCTGGTTCTAACGTTCCAGTGTCACTTGTTGTCGTAGTGTATTTGGAAGGACATGTATTTGTCCCGAGAACATAGTCGTCGACCTTTTGCCCTCGCAAGACCGCAAGGACCATTCCTTTCCATAGTGTGTAGTTCATGTCGTCAAGCTTTACTGTGAGAACAGTGCTTAGAGGGTGATCGAATGATATGTTGATGGCTGATTGGGGATTGAGTTGTTGAGAGTTGTTTATGGTTGAGCCGGAGGATCCTTCGTTTGCCATGTCGGCGTTGGCCTTTGCAAGCTCTGATACCAACTGAGAATTCTAAAGTAATAAGGTTTTGAGAAAATGTCTTTTTGCACACTTTGCATTAAGGTGAAGGTGGGTGCTATATAGTCCACCATTGGAATTATTACAATGATCTTATTTCCATGTATACATGGTCTGCTACCAAATTGGTTATACAAGAATGGAAACAAACATAAATACAGAATATTGACAGTAACGAATAGGAGGGAGAGAGTAATCAATTCCTTGGTTGAAGATGACCTTAATTGAAGGGATGACCATTTACTGAGGTATTGTAACAAGAGGAAATCCCACAGCTTGTCTGATTTCAATTCATATGAGTGCAAAACAAAACTATGCAGCAGTGAAACCATTGGGAAGGAAAACAAGATGATGAAGAAACAAAAACTTTACCTTTTTGCTTAGATCAAAAGCCCACTTCTTGCATTCATTGAGAATCTGAGATCATTGCATTGCCATCTGAGAGTGTTGAACTGTGGCCAAGATGAACAAGCTGAGCATGGAGCTGGCGACATTCTCCAATGCTCCAAGCACAGAACAAGCTGTAATGGCTCCTGCAAGTGCATAATCACAGGGTTAATAATCGTCTAACCTCATTTGGTTAAACAGCTTCAAACCATCTTCCCCAAATCCATTTTTTGCTAATCCTGAAATCATCACAGTCCAAGTAAGAAGGGTTTTCCCTGGCATTTCTGCGAAGAAAGATTTTGGCTCGTCCATACGCCTTGCATTCACATACCCTGATAAGATTGCATTCCAAGTAACGATATCTTTAACTGGCATCTCATAAAAAATCTTCCGTGCCCCATCAACTTTACCATTCTTGCAGTACAAAGTAAATGTAAATGTAAAGTCATCAAGCCGAAAATTGCTGTCTCATAGCATGAAACAATTCAAGAGCAGAATAACCATGATCGTTGTGCGAATAGCCAGTAATCGTTGCGTTGTACAAAATAGCGTCCCTGATAACGCGAGTGGAGTCCCATTAAATATTCCTCAAATAAGATTCAAATTCCAAGGCGCAGAATATGCCGCAATCAAAGTAGTACTTTTACAGTTGGCGCGCATTAACAAGACTCGACAATCTGCAGAACATTTGGAGGAGGCGATTGAGGAAATCCCCACAAGGCTTAAATCCGGAAGCAATCATGTGGGCATGGGCAGTCTGAGCAAGCGAATAGGAAGCCGGATTCAGTGGGGAACAGAGTAGCAACTGTGCGGCGTACCGGTTTGCCACCGTGCGGACTTCCAAGGCATTTCTCATGGAGTTTGATGGGAATTAGAAGCATAAACACGAAGCTTGTAGTAATTATAGCGTAAAGAATCCATGGCGTGGCGGTGAACCATAAAGAAGACACCAGAATTATTATTTTTAAAAGTTCCGTTGCCGGGACTTGAACCCGGGTCTCTCGAGTGAGAGCCAAGTATCCTAACCAACTAGACTACAACGGAATTCTTAATATTAAATTACACTCAAATAAATAATACTTTACTAACAATTATATCTAACTACCCATCGACCAAAAAAATAATTTAGTATAGAGAATAAATTAAGGATAATATTTGAGTGGTACTTTTTTTTTTTTTTGGTCAAACTATGTATAAAAATGATAAATACATATTTTATATGCATAACATTAGCTATAATTTTCAATCACTTTGGTCCCAGAACCAGTGTCAATATATTCACCTAAACTCTTATATTCCAAAGAATTTCAGATTCCAATTCAAAAAGTTCAGAAAGATTCAAGTGACCAATCTAATCTTCAATAAGAGTGAAGGAGAAGCTTCGAAAAGTAAAATACTATCCTTAAGAGTGAAGAAAAAAACACCGTGTCTGGGAGATTTTCAGTAAAGTAAACAAACTTTCTGGGCAAAGGCCAAAATCCCACAGCTTTTATGATTTCAATTCATATGAGTGAAAAACAAAACTAAGAAATTTTTGAAGTCCATAGCAAAGCATACCTTAACCAAGATGATGAAGCCTTCTTTTATCAGAAATGAAAGTGTTCTTGAATGTTTCAATCTACAGATTCACGATTTCGTTCAAGAATCAGATGAAGGAAGCTTGTGAAAGCAAGTAAACTGCAGCAACATTTCTTTTCTCAAATTTAAGAGTCCTATCCTTCGTTTTGGCGGCTTACACCAAACTCCATAATGTAGACAAAAATCCCTCATTACGGAGTGATTCTTGGTGTGATGCATTGTTGTCTTTTAGTTTACATGATATTCCAATAATGCAACTAAAACAAATGGGGGTAATGAGTAGATAAAATAGGCATAAAGAAATAAAAAGATGATGGGCAGCCGAAAATTTTACCTATCCACGCAGATTGAAAGCCATTTGTGAGTTTGCAAGTATGTAGCGAACAACTTCAAGTGAACTTTGCTCTCTCAATGGAGCTCACAGCACGACGATGAAGAATGCTGTCACGAGTTAAGAAAAGGGGGCAGGTGCTCGTGTCGTGAGCTTGCAGGAGACAGCTTTAACTGTGGCAGATTGAATTTCTAGTGCTACGGTACTGGGCACGACTACTCACGTATGCAGCAACAACCAATGTCTGTTCAAAGATTCCATCTGGTAAGAAACAAACTTCGCAGGGTGATCAAACAGTCCACCAAGTATGATCACCAATAAGAAGAAAATTGAAGCTCAATATTGTTGCACGTTTAGACAATAATTATGTTTCGAATTCTAAATGGAATAGGCTGTGAAGTACGGAAAAAGGTAATCGTTAGGCTTGAAACACCCTTTTAAGGTTTCTATTCTACAGTGGATAAGAACCATGGTCAGACACAAACAATAAAATTAGTGATTTTATTGCCGAGGAATTTAACAGTAAAGGAGGCAAAACATGTTAAGAAAAGAAATTGTACAAATAGGCTTTGAAAGTCAGTAGATCATTGGAAACGTTGAGAGTTGAAATGAACTTTCCCATTAAAGAAGACTTCCTATCGGCGCTAGAAATGTAAATATGAAATTTGAGATGCAGCTGCTGAGTTGTGATAAGAGAAGAACAATAAAGAAATTGGAACTAAAATTAAAACATAAGGACTAAAAATACAACTTAACCATAAGATAAATCATAGGTCATTTTTGTAACCAACCTTCCCTTCAAATCATTCAACTGGACTTGATAGTTCAGTGACTTGGTGAGCAATTTCACCGACGACCTCCTTGCATGTTTCAAGTGATATATGGCCATTTTTTAGACCAGCCGAGAAAATCACTAGCCAGGTAAACGAGAGTCAAAATCACCAGTAATTACCGCACGAGCATTCACCATTCTTGAAATGGTGAAACCTCTTTCCATCTCTCACTACTATCTCCCTCCTCACCACTTTAGACATGAACTTGAATGCATTGTGGCAATCCCCACAGATCCTAAGGTTCTTGAAAACCCTAACCGTGGCACCTTTAGGGAGCTTCATTAGCCCAAACCCAACTGCAAGCTTCTCACTGTGAGTAGACAAAGCATATTCTTTATGTTCAGATTCCATATCATGTAACACATACTTTGTATCCGGAATATATCCTAGTTTCTTCATTTCAAGGCTTAGTTGCTCCAAATAATTGTAGACAGATAGCACCTCAGGATGCACAGTATCATCCACCAAAAAGACATGAACCTTGTTCTCAACCTCAGTCCAACTACAAGCAGGCTCCTTCTTGACCCCTCGATCTCTCATCAGTTTCCGCACCCTTGCAACATCATTCCACCGGCCAACATTGGCATACATGTTTGACAAAAGTACATAGGTTCCATCGTGTTGTGGCATTAACTCAAAAAGCCTTTCAGCAGCTTCTACTCCTAAATCCATGTTTCCATGAATCCGACAGCCAGCAAGAAGAGCCTCCCACATTGGTGCCCCAGGTTTGCAAGGCATGGAATCAATGACATTCTTTGCATCTGAGAACTTCCCAGCTCGACAAAACAAATCGATCATCCGAGCATAATGATCCTCACCAGGAGTAATGCCATAAGTTTCAGACATTGAATTAAAATACTTGTGTCCTTCATCAACCAAACCTGCATGACTACATGCAGAGATAACAGTAAGAAATGTTATTCTATCGGGGAGTATACCCTCTTCCAACATTCGTTCAAAAAGTTCTATTGCTTTTACACCATGCCCATGCTGTCCCAGTGCTGCAATCATCGCATTCCATGAAACCGAATCCACAAAAGGCATAGTGAGGAACAAAGATTTTGCAGCTTCAACCACTCCACATCTTGCATACATTGAGATCATTGCATTGCCAACTGAGAGGCTTGAATCGTGACCAAGATGAATAAGCTGAGCATGGAGCTGGCGACCATTCTCCAATGCTCCAAGCACAGAACAAGCTGTAATTGCTCCTGCAAATGCATAATCACAGGGTTCATAACCATCTAACCTCATTTGGTTAAACAGCTTCAAACCCTCTTCCCCAAATCCATTTTGTGCTAATCCTGAAATCATCACAGTCCAAGTAAGAAGGTTTTTCTCTGGCATTTCTACAAAGAAAGACTTTGCCTCCTCCATCCGCCCTGAATTCACATACCCTGATAAGATTGCATTCCAAGTAACAATATCTTTAATTGGCATCTCATAAAAAATCTTCCGTGCCCCATCAACTTTACCGAACTTCCAATACAAAGTAATCAATGCATTACTCACAGACAATATAAAATCATGATTTGGGTTGAGCTCATTTTTTAGAATGTAAGCATGCACCTGTTTTCCCAGTTGAAAAAAACCACCATTGGCACAAGCACTAATCACGCTTGTGTAGGTGAACTCATCATGCTGGACTCCAAGCAAACGCATTTTCCTAAACAATGTTAAGGCTTCCTGGAAAAGACCATGGTGCACATATCCGGAGATCATTGAATTCCATGCTACCCCCAGCTTTTCAGTCATTGTATCAAGAAGTCCGTGCGCTCCATTCAGATCATCATTCCGCACATACCCAGTAATCATTGTTGTCCATGTTAATTCATCCCTCTCTGGCATTTCATCAAAAAGTTTCCTAGCTGATGCCATTAGTGAAGATGATAACACTAATGGTGAAGATGCACATTTAACATAAACAGATAGGAGAGCGTTTAACACTGAAGAAACAAGCCCAGTTCCAGATTTTACCACCGCACCATGAATTTGGCTACATTGCTGCTCATTATCAACAATAAGTGCCAAAGCACTGAGCACGCTAGTAAATGTAAAGTCATCAGGCTGAAAATTACCCCGTCTCATAGCATGAAACAGTTCAAGAGCAGAATGACCATCATCATTGTGCGAATAGCCAGTAATCATAGCGTTGTAGAAAATAGTGTCCCTCATGACCAATGGAGTCCCATTGAATATTGCTCTAGCCAGACTTAGATTCCCCACTGCAGAGTATGCCGTGATCAATGTAGTCCTCGCTACAGCATCTGGGTTGGGAATTTCGTCGAACAGTTGGCGCGCATACACAAGATTTGACGATTTCCAGTATACGTCGAGCAGGCGATTGACGAGATGCCCACGAGGCTTGAATCCCGAAGCAATCATGTGGGCATGGACAGTCCGAGCAAGTGAAAAGGAAGAGGGATTCTGTGGGCAACAGAGTTGCAATTGTGCGGCGTACCGGTTTGCAACCACGCGGATGCCCAACGAATTTCTCATGGTGTTTGATGGGAATTAGAAGCATCGTTCCGATTTAAACAGTAAACTTGTAGAAATAACTGAGTTAAGAATCAATGGCGTGGCAATGAAACTTGGAGAATCAACATCAAACCTGAAAATTCTCGAGCTTTTCATCCTCCATGACGTTCTGAATAAAGCAGGTTCCCGTACTTGTCTGTATGTCATTTTACAGACGCCCATTATGTTGAAGAAAATTCTAATAACTTCTGTTTCATTCCAAAAGAAAAAAAAAAGAATGAAGCAATACTCAAACAACTTCACAACAACTCAATATGCTCTTAGATCTTCCATAGCTATGCTAAAACACATTCTTCATTATCAACGTTTCATAATTAATATCATAAAATCATGTGTCATGAACAAATACAGCAGTCACATGAGTTCATTCAGCATGCAAACCCGCACACACACGCTCTCAAGCTACTTACAACACGCCCAACACTGTTAGCACTTGATCCAAGATTTAGAATGTTAAACTCAGTCCCGACAACCTTAATCGAGTCAGCAAGGGTATTACGAAGAGTTGTTACCTACTGACCCTCACAGAACGGTTTGTGTCGGTGCTGTATTGATGTCGAAAAGGCAGGGGTCCACGCGCTGCTGTTCGTGCTCTGCTCGTCCAGTTAGTTCGTGGCTGCAGATCGACGCGCGCAGAGGAGGAGCGTCGCTCTGGTTTTCTCGTCAAGGGGTCGCCGCGCCGCCGCAGGATGTCGCCGGAGAAGAAGAAATCGGGGGAGGGGCGGCGGCAGTGAATGGTCTTACGCTCGCTCCCAATCTTTAAATATTTTAAAATATATACTCATCCACTCTTATAACATTTTTTTTCCCTAAGTACCCTGGGATGTGTTTTGATATTTTTTTTAAATTCAAATTGAAAAAATTGTAAAAGTTAATTTTAAAAACGTATGTTATACTTTTCAAATGGACTCACTTCCATGAAATCGAAGAGATCATAGATCTTAATAAAAGTAACATCAACGTTTTGAATGTCGATATCGATCGAGATATTGAAGCCTCAAATTCGTATAAATGTCGATAGAATATGGTGGATATTTATAGAAATAAAAAAATATTTAAATAACAGATAACATTTCACCATTTATAATTAAGTTTAAAATAATTAATACGATATTTATGATATTTTTGTAGATATTTTTCATATTTTGTCGATTTATCCCGTGGATGGCAATGGAAATTTAGTACCTGAGTAAGATTTATTTTATTTATAAATTATATTTTTATTATTTATTTTAAAAAGGTTAAATTTAGAGTAAAATACATTATTTGTCTTAAGATTTGAGATTAATGTCTATCTAGTGGTTGAGATTTGAGATTAGTAACCATTTGATCCTATGTTTTAAAATGGGACACTTTCATTCTTGAAATTCAATAAATGGTTCAAAATGGTCATACTATTAATCGACTAATGAAAATTTGACGTGAGGAACAACTCAATCACCTCATTTAATGTTAACTCTGATTACATATTCATTTTAGAGTCATATCTTTCACTCTTCCCTTCCAATGAGAAGATCCAATTTTACATATATATATATATATACACAAAAATATAATTTAAAATTCCTATTTTTTATTATGTAAAATTTCTTAAAGAGAATTAATAATTGTATAAATTTTATCGGTAAATTACTTTTTTTTTAAAACTAAGTTATATCTTCTACAGTCTATTGATCGAACCCAAAGTGAGAAGATTCATATTAAAAAACAAAAATATAATTTGAAAAATCCTATTTTTTATTATGTAAAAAATCTTAAAGAGTAGCAACTGTGCGTGTACCGATTTGCCACCGAACCATGAAGAAGACACCAGAATTATTATTTTTACAAGTACCGTTGCCGGGACTTGAACCCGGGTCTCTCAGGTGAGAGCCAAGTATCCTAACCAACTAGACTACAACGGAATTCTTAATATTAAATTACACTCAAATAAATAATACTTTACTAACAATTATATCTAACTACCCATCGACCAAAAAAATAATTCTTTTTCTTTTTCTTTTTTTTTCTGGACAGAAACCTAACTTTTCTTCTAAATCAGATTAAATCGAGTACATATTAATATAACTTATTATTATTTAAAGTTTAAATTATTTAGATATTTTGACAAAAAGCAATTGTCATAAAATTGAAAAAAAATAAATACCAAACCAAGGGTCAAATTGAATCAAATAAATAATATTTGACAATATTGAAAATCACATAAAATAATAGGGTATGCAATGATAAATTTTGATTTTTGTAAAATAGGGATGGATATATATATATTTTTTTTTTCTGAATAATGGTCCGATAAATTTAAAGCCCAATCACAAAATATTAGAATGCAAGGTCAGGCCTTTGGGGTTGGCCCAAACTCCGATCTTCGCACTATTAGTAGGCCCAAAGCTGTCGTTGGGTTAGCTACTAAATTGATAGCTAATTGAAAATAAAATTTTAAAATATCTTCCTTAATAGTAGGTATTTCCTCTACATTTTTCACTTTTTGTTTTTAATTATTATTATTTGAGGATTGTAAGCATATTATTATTGTCAACTATTATTATCTTGTTAAATGAATTCCTTTCCACGTATGCTTATTCATACAATAATTCATGAGACGAGTCAACTTTATCCATAACTTTTTTTTTTATTTTTTTAGTTTTAATTTATTTAGATGTCAATCTCGATGGGAAGAACTTTTTTTTTAATAAATAATTATCTTCTAAAAGGAAATTTGGTGGGGGGAGATCTCCGACGAATATTTGCCTTAACAAATGGATCTATTTGGCTATTTCATATCTATACTATATTAAAATGGGAGGATCTCGGATAAATATTTTTGGACGCTTTTGTCCCTTTCTTAATTTATTAATTTACAAATTATGTTATTAATAATTTATTATAAATATTAAATTAATTATTGATTATTAATTATCAATAATAATATAATAATAAATATCCATGATCTAAACAAGGTTAGAATACAAAAGGTTTTTCACACTATTAAATTAAATTATTTTCTTTAATTACAATTTATAATAGAATTACAAGAGTTTTGTAACGTTTTATCTCCTAATACTATAAAAACATACTTTCATTCATTATTTTTTCACAACACTTAATTCTCTCAAAACATTGCTCTCAAATATTATTCAATCTCAAAAACATCTCAAAATCATGTTGGCGACATATTCATCAAGTCATAGAGAATACATGTGTCGACACTATATCTTGAATCCAAAGCTTGCGAGATCATCGTTCCATAATTTATGAGGTAGAATAATAGTGATTGTTAAGCATCAACATATTTTAGATTAGTGTATTGACAAACTTTGATTTTTTTTTTTTTGTTACTATTGTTTTGTATTGTTCTTTTATAATTAGTGTTTTATGTATTTAGAATGTTTTTTGAGAAAATAATAATAATGTATTGATCTATTACAAGTTCATGTTGATTTTGTTGAAAAAAAATTTGTGTAAGGTCATAAAGTTTTAATTAATTGTAAATAGTAAATTAATAAATTAATTATGTACAATAATTGGTATGAAATCTAAAAAGTTGGAATATACTAACTTGAATTTAAATTAGTATGAACTAAAATATTTAATATATAACAAAATGTTAGTTTGAAATTTTTTTAGAATTTTTAATAAACAAACAAAATATTTTTAGAAAATAATGGACCAAAATTAGATAAAATAACATTAAAATAAAAAATTAAAGTATTTATACATTTCTTAATCAAATATAAAATTCTTTAAGAGGTACGAAACAATGCAATTTAAATACATTCATAGATTAAATGATTAAATTAGTAAAGTACCTATATTTTAATGAAGTTTGTATATATACATCTTAATTTTTTTCTTTTTTTTTTGTTTATTATTGTTGTTATTATACTAATATTGTTTTTTCTCATTTATTTATGTTATTGTAAAATTAAGTTAAATAGAAAATATTCATGCATTTGCACGAGGTATCGAACTAGTATTTTGTAAAAGATATTAAATACTCGTTCTTTTGACATGTTCTAATATTTTAAAATTTAGTATTTTTTAATATAATAACATGTGAGACGGGAGTTCGAGCTTACGATATTTTAGTCTGAAATATATGTCGTAACCAGTAGAATTATGTTCATGTTGACAAATTATTATCTAATTAAAATAATAATAATAACTATCTCCCATTGATTTTAATTATCATGTTAGATGAGTTGTTTTCTATGGGTAAAGAATAAGGGGTAATTAATTATTGATAAATTTCTCAAAGTTTTAATGTAGTCTCTTATATTTTAATATTTTTATATAGTCTCTTAAATTTAAGATTTTTTTTTAGTGTGTTTTATATTACAATTTAATTTGAGTTTTGATTGGGCTAGTTTTGTAAAATTTCAAATTTTACTTAGGTAAACGTGCATATTTATTTTTATGCTATTTTTTACGGTCTAATCGGATGAAATTGAAAGTTTAATGTGAAAATTAATATAAATTAACAGATTTAAGAGAAAAATTATTTTTCTAAACCTAACTCTAGAGATCATTTAGAATCATTTTCTAAACCAACTTCAATGATCGTTTAGAACTGTTTTCTAAAATTTACCGACTATAAATGTACCTTTTAACTATGTTCATACATTGTTTTAATTAATTAAAAAAATTGCCTTGAGATAAAGAGCCAAAGAAAAAAAAATCTTCAACACCATTTTTTTAATACAGCAAGATTCAAATTCATAATCCCTTAGCCAGAAATAAATACCAATTATTAGCCTTTAGGAACTAATTTTTATTCCCCTACGTTATCAAAGGAACCAATTTTGAAAATAAAAAATAAAACTAAACCAACCAATTAACCTACATCTTAATTTCACTCATTCACATGTATGTACTAAAAGTTCTCCCTTTGTGACTTGTGAGGTCAAATTAATTTGTATTATATTTAATAATATACAAATTTTTTTCACACACACACATATAAATCTTTTAGCATTTTATATTCAATGCCATCCATCTTCCCATGTATTATTCATGGATAAGAGTACTAAAAAAAAGTGCGTAATGGATTTGGGAAATTTTGTCTTCTAACTTAAAATTTCTCTACTTCGTTTTAGATTAAAATAAATATTATAAGATTAAGATTTTTAAAAAAAATTCATAATTTATTTCCTATGTAATACTTAAATTTGAACTATTGTATATCTAAAATGTTAGAAATGATTTCGCTTCGTGGTAATATGTTTTAGGAAAAATGTCATTGAGACTTGTAAGTAACATTTATTATAAGTGGAAGGTTTAGATCTACACTCTCACATATAATTATATTATTAAAAAGTAAAAAATTGAGAGGGAGAGAAATTGAAAAAAAAAATACATATTTTTTCCCTAACATTTCTCCATTTTCCTAATTTTTTTTATTGATTAATAACTTATTCAATGTCTTTTAATAAAATTTGTATATTTTTACCAACATCTATATTTATTATATAACTCGGTGTAGAATCATAGATAAATAAAATATTATATTTGATTCTAAAAAAAAAAGAGTAAAATATTATATTTGAACTGAAAATAATATCCAAAACTAACCTTAATCGAAGCAAACATTATTCAGTACGTGACACGTGTTTTCGTAAGAAGCAAAATTAGTAATTAAAAGAAAAATGATTTGTTTCGCAGCAAAACGATGTTGACCAACTATTGGCTGTCCAACTTGAACCAACGTTGTTTTACAAACTTCAAAACAAGTTATAATTTTATATTCGAGTTTGGACTTTGGAGGCAGTACAAAAATAAAACTATGCCACTTGTTTAAAAAAAAAAAAAAAAAAAAACCACACACAAAAATGGACTAAAATACTTATTCTTTTGAGGATTTAGTTTCTATATTTTGATAAAATATAATGAATGATAGTTAGAAAGAATAATCAATTTTTACTTCTAAATGTAGCAAATGTATGAATTTTTACTATAAATTTTCAAGTTTGTGAATTTAATGGGCCAAAAAAGAAATACAACATTATAGTTAGATTAGTGATAAAATTGGTGAGTTTTCAAGAAATTTATTCAACAATCGATCTTGTACCTTTATTAAGCTTCATTTTATACCTTAATTAACTTTAATTAAAATTAGGGAGTTTTTGGTTGTGAATACTATTGTAATTTTTTTTTTCTTTTAACAAATGATACTATTTATTATGGTGGGATGAACTAGTTTTGTGAGAATAGGTTCATTTGGTCAGATAATATGTTTTTAAAGCTAAATTTGAATCTCTCAACGCCCTAAATATAATTTTTATTTTTGTTTTATTTTTATCAATTTAAATTTCAATAATATATTTGAATAATATTTTTTGTTTAAAGGTAAATGTATCCATGTTATCCTAAACTTTTAATTTTATCGAATTAAACTCTTGACATAACAAATATTGTAATCTTTTACCTTCTAGTCAAATTCCGCTACTCTAACTTGCTAATTTTAATAAAAAGAGCATAGTATTAATTTCATTGTTTAATTTTATAATTTAATTTAACGAAAAATAATAATAAACGATAAACAATAACTCTCGTTTCTTTTATATAAATTTTCCATTATTCGAACTCACAACTTCATGGTTTGAGGTATATATCAATTACTACTGATGCTCGCTTTGGCAAGTTAATAAATTTTTAAATGTTCCGTGATAAGTTTTTATATTAAATTTGCATAAAATATTAGGAATTTAAACCTAATTAATATAGTTTTAGAAAATATACACAAACAATTTACAAAATCAAAATATTTTAAAAAATCATGGACTAAATTCTACTCTGAATGTTCTTATATTAATTTAATTTTTTATTTTTGAATTTATATCAACGATGACAAAATATGAAAATCTTATTTTATTTTAAAATAAATCAGAGTTGAATTGACAAGTCCTGGAACCTTTGTGACAGTGGACACTTGCTTGACCGGAACAACATATTAAGCCTGCCTAAGTGTGAGACTGACATAGATTTCCTGTATTGATCCACAACCCTTCTTGGTATCATTTGGTGGCCCTCTCATGGATTGAGTTACATAGTGCCACCCATATTTTGAACCCACTTTTTATAAGCTCATGTGGTAAGGTTAGGTCAATTTGAAGCTAGACCTAAAAAAGTTCCTACCTCATCTTGTCAATGTTTGTCAATTCCCAAAAGACTAATCTAATAATGTATTCTCGTGCATACAGTTGCTCAGTTACTCTTTCTTCCTTTGACTTCTTTAACCTTCTGAATCTGTCGTATTAAGGCTTTAGGGGAAGGAATGGCTATGACCTGTTAAATTAAAAAGGTTGTCCTGTGTTTGGAGAGTCTTCGACATGTTGTTGACAATCTTCAAAAACTTGAACACTGGAGCTGCTCTAATTTATTGATGGCTTAGTTCAAGCTTTCTTTTAGGCTCGTACCTAATTAAATAAATAAATCCTGAATCAAATTGTTAGTGGGAGATATATGTCAATTATCGCTGAGCTACGCTCGCTTTGACAATAAATTTCTTAAATATTAGAGCACAACTTTTACTTTTTTAAATACTTTTATTATCTGGATATGTCCCAGGTTTGACTTTGTCTTTCTTATACTTTTTTTTAATATAAATTTATTGATCTCCGTCATTTTTTTTTCCAATACTATTTAACAGCATCGAGATTTTCTTAACATTTTCATATATAAAACTGAGATTTTTTTAACATTCACATTGATATGATCAATATTTAAAATTTGGCTCTTTAAAGTTTCGTCATTGCATGCGACACTCTATAATGCTCTAATGTAAAAAGGCAGTAGCTCGCTAGCCAATAAAAAATCAACTCCAAAGTTTTCTTTGACCAAAAATATTGGTCTTTCAACAACTCTGTTCAAGTGTTCATCCCCTTTTTTTCCTTCAATTTAAAATATTTCCGTACTAGTCATAACAAAGAAAATAAAAAAAAAACTAGGAAATCAAATATTTATTTAAAAGATTTAAATATTATTTTGGTCCTATACTAGTTTGATTCATTTTGGTCTTTATATTTTCAAAATTAAAATTTTGATATTTGTATTCTAAATTTTTTTCAGTATTTTCAAAACGTCTATTTTTTGTTCTTGTATTTTTTTACGGTGACCATTTTGATCCTTCATTTTCATTTTCATCTAATTTCATTTTATCTCAAACTTAGCAAAATGTGTATTAAAGAATTTTCATTCGGTATAAAATTTGTGTTATTTTATTTATTTATTTTTTTAAAGTGACCGCTTATCATTTTTAAAAAGTACATGAACCAAATAGAAGTTTCAAAAGTACATGGTCTAAAAGCAAAATACCTTGCTCCTTAATTAGTAGTGAGGATCAAATCTTATCTTCACCGAAAAAAAAAAACAATTTATTCATGCATTTATTTTTTATTTGTCAAATATTTAATAGTGATAAAAATAACACTGGTTTTCACCGATAAATAGTCAAGTATTTTTCAGACTAAAACAAATAAAATTAAAATTAAAATAAATTTTTGAAAAAGACATAAATATAAATAAACTAAAATAGGAAATATAAGGATCACACACCACATTTTTTCCAGTCCTAACCTCCGGACAGTTGGTCCCCAGGTTCCAAGTATAAGTCTATAATAATGCATCAAAATAAACATCTCGATTCCCCACTCCACCAAACGCGGCCTTATTTTAAGCATGTGATGTCGTTTTTTTTCCCTTCTCCGTCATCCATCCGGTGTTTAAAATGTTGATGTCAATAAAAATTTCTAATCGATTGTATGGACGTATCGATGGACATGTCGATGTTGATGGATATTTCGAAAAAAGAAATGAAAATTGTAGAAATTGATGAAATTTTTTTGAATTAGTAAATAAAAGTTGAATGATAGCTTAATTAGCCTATAATTAATCACCTTTAACCATAAAACATAAAAATATGACTATTTTACTTATGAAAATGTCGATGTCGATAGAAATATATTAAAATGATTTTTTTAATAAAAATTGATGTAAATTATCTGAATATGTATTAATTAAGTTACATATCCTACTTCATATATCACAACTATTTGTATATAATAATATTTTAATTTTTAAAGTTCCCAGATTATTTCAATTTTTATATATATCAATATTTCACATATATTGTTTAATTATGTAACTCAAGATTAGATAAGATTAGAAATTATCAATAAAACAAATTTCGAATCTTATTAGTTATATAGTATTAAATTCTAATGTTGCATCGAACAAACTAAGATTATAATCATCGAAGTTGTGAGAAATTAGATGAAAAATCGACTTTTTTCCGTATCGATGTCGAGCATGCCAAAACGTCTTACATGTCTACGTTTTGCTGGACTCTTTGAACTATGACTCCATCCCATCATCCCTAAAATATGGTTTTACTTGTGCTCCTCCCAATAAAAGATAAGCTTTCTTTTGCATAATTCACGACCCCCGATGACTCTCGTCTTTATCAATTCCTCTTTTCTTTTCTTTCCATTTTTAATCAATTCAAAAGCCTGGAGATAATGTTGTTTAATGGATTCCTTAGCTCTTAGGTCGGTATTCTATTGACCTTTGATACCTAAAAAGTCTATGGACTTTAATTTTGTATCTAGTTCTTTCAAATTTAAAGAGTATATTGTTGGGATTTATGTTTTACTATTTGTTAATAAAATAATATTTGATTTTCTTTTTAATTTTTTATGTGCATTATTTATTACCCATTTTATGAAGATTCTAGGTCACTAAAATGTAATATTTTGTGTACTTGGCATATGTATGAGATCATCTAAATAGTTTAGGGTATATGGATATGGTTGGGTGTTGAATTTAGGAAACACGGTTGCTACAACAAATTTTGTAAACATTACAAATAATTTGATCCTAAATGTTCACGTGGAGACATGAACATGAATGTGTCATATATAATGAGTTTGTATAAGACTAATCTGCGAATCGTTTAATATTTCTTTAAAAACCGTTAAAAAAAAGATAAATATTTCATAGAATAATCATACGATGATTTCAATCCTAAACGAGTTATGAACGTCTGCTTGTGAGGACATGTCCTTTGACTTACCTGAGTGGGAATTACTTGTATAGTAGAATAAATAAGCCTATTATTTTGGGCATGACCAAATGGGGAGCTAGGAACGTCACAATATCACAAGACGAAATTCACTTCTTCGCATATATGGTAAGTAGATGAGTAGTTTCCTTGCCCATTTTGAAACTTGAACAATGGATTTCACCATCTCACTAACTCGAGAGTGACTTATTTTATGGTTTGATCATAAATGGTTTATTCATTAGAGAGTCGATGTACTTAAGGTTGTACTTACATGGACAAATGAATTTTTGATCCAACTGTAATTTTGAACTAATTGGTAAAAAAATTTGACTGGTATGTAATCAGTAATTCCATGAGTTAATTAACTAACATGTTGTACAATCCATAAGAGTGCAATTCCGGATTTATAATGTAATAACTTTAGCTTAATTAATAAAAATTAATTAGTTAGTTAGTTTAGTTAATAAATTTTGTACTATTATTATATTATTATAGCTTATAAGTCGTAGATTCATAAGGTCAACTTTCAAGCGTAAGAGAATTGATGGATCAGTTGTTATGTTTGAAAGAGAGAAAATTTGAACGATTCAAATTTATATTTCATGTATTAGATACATTAAATTTAAAAAGAATAATGCATTTTATATATACTGGATACATTAAATAAAAGATAGAAAATATATATTGAATACATTAATAAAAAAGTAATTCAAAAATTTGAATAGGACTTAAATAGTAAATATTTTAATATATAAAATATATTAAAATATAAGGATAGAAATTTAAATATGATTCAAATTGTTCTATGATGATCTCTATAAATAAGATCATTGGGCCAAACTTAGCTTGATTGATTGAGATATCTTAATCTTGTCTTTAAGTCAAGGAAGATCCACATGAATACAATAAGAATGAGAATCTTCAAAGGTATATTTGTTTAATTGTATATAAAATTCAACACTGATCCAATATTTTTCATTGTGGGGGTGAAATTGTTTATTTCTGTCGTCCAATAGAATTTTTAATTTTTAATTCGGTATATAATAGGCTTCTTTAATTTCATGTCTAATAGGTCTTCAACCTATTTAACTTTTTTTTTTTTAAGATTGTCCAAACTTATAAACTCAAAATTAAAAGTTAATGACTCATTAGCCATGTTTAAGGTTTAAAGACCGATTAGACATAAAATTGTAAATTTAGTGCCTATTTGATGTTTTTTAAAATTGAAAAACCTATTAGACACAAACTTGAAAAGTTAGAAGACTAAACATGTAATTTAGCTCATAAAAAGTTAAATGTTTTTTATCCTAAACTTTCAATATTACATCTAATAGGTTTTTGAACTTTAAAAAGTGTCAAATAGACTCCTAAACTTTCAAGTATAAAATAAGTCTATAGACTTATTAGACAAAATTTTTAAAATTGAGAGGTCTATCCAACACAAAATTAAAAGTTAAAAAGACTAAACTAGTTATTTAGGGCATTTTTTATAACTATTTTGGTTTTTGGTTTTTCTTATTTTTATTTTTATTTTTGGTTTTTGGTTTTCTGTTTTTAAAAAATAAAAATCATATGTGTTTGATAACTATTGTTTGTTTTTTGTTTTTAAAAAATAGAAAACCAAACATGTTTGATAACCCTTTTTAGTTTTATGTTTTTAAAAGTTAGAAAATTGAAATTACATGTTAGAGAGAGAAAATTCTAAGTAGGGTAGAGATAACAATGGTGTGGGTGTGAGTGAGGATGCTCTCCCTCATTCTTGTGCTCGTGAAAATTTTAAGTTTGCGTCTCCACCTCGTTCTTCGGTCCGAAAGATGTTCTCGATAAAAAATATCGGTTTTACAATTGTTTTTAATTATTTATAGAATTTAAGTATAAAAATAGTGTAATAAATATATATTAATTATTTAAAAAAAATCGTGGACAGGAACGGGGTCGAGACATGCATTTTCTATTTTTGGGGCCTGACCCTGCGAAAATTTTTGTCATCCCCCAATGTAGAGACATGTATGAAAATACAAGTTTAGAGAGATGTAAATAAACTTTTGGAAAATAAATTTTAGAGAGATAAATAAAAGGATTTAGAAAAAAAATTAGTGAAAGAAAAGCTAAAAACAAAAAGAGAAAAATTTTAGAGAAAAAAAGTCATCAAAATATAATTTTTAAAGAAAAATAAATAAATAAAAGTTACACTGAGAAATTGAACGAGAAAATAAGATATAATTTTCAGAGGAAAAAATAGATTATGAAGAAAAAAAAAAGTTATAAAAGACGAAATTTTAGAGAGATAAATTTTTAAAGAGAGAAATGAAACTGATTTGTTATAAAAAGAATATAAAAAAATAGAGAAAAATTTTGGAGAGAGACAAATAATAATAAATATTCAAAATATGAAAATTTTAGAGGGAGAAAAACAAATTTTGTAGAGAGAAATTTAGAAAGAAAAATTTTGTAGAGTGAGAAATAAATTTTTTTAGAGATAAATATGAGAAAGAAAAAAATTGAATATTAGAAGAAAAAATTAGATTTTGAAAACAGAAATCTGTTTTTAAAAACTATATTTTTTCTTTTTTTGAAATTTACATAGAATTTTAAAATGGTTTTTGAAAAACAGAAAACAGAAAATTGAATTGGTTATCAAACCATCCCATTTTTACAAAATTAAAAACCAAAAATTAAAAACAAAAAACGAAATATTATCAAACGAACCCTCAATTAAAATGGTGGAGTTAACTAAAATTCAATTCTTGTAATTTTATAAAGAAAGGTATTAATAGGGTTAATATGAACTAGTGTGGTAATTATATGAACTAATGAGATAATACTGACGCATGGTCAATAATTGCCATGTAGTAATAAGGGTAAATGAGTTGTAGTAATTTTCACTCTAAACTTTCAATTTCATCCAATCGAATTAAACTTTAAACCGTTGTTGTAATTTTGTTGTAATTTTGATTGTAGGTTCAAATTTATTTACTCACTAATTTTAACAAAATGCAAGGTAAAAATCTCTCCAAACTCGATCATCTAAATAAAAGTCAAATTTTATATAAAATTAAGTATAATAAATGAACAATGGACCATATTGATAAAATTCCCATAACTAAAAAATTCAACAAAATAACTCTAGTGCTGTTTTTCTCTAAATTCCATTAATTTTACATTAAATATACATTTTATATACATCAAACACAGATAATAATGTATATAATAATAATTTTTTAGATAAAAGTCTAATGAGGTAAGATGTTGTTACCATACTTATTTAAATTTAAGATGTTGTTTATGCAAACACTCATCAAAGTCGAATGTTCCATTTGATGGCACTGAGAATTTACGAAAAGATGATATATTCGGAGAAAGTTTAAGAATAATGTAATTTAAAAAACGAATTACAAAAATAATGTATATTTAAAGGTAATAACAAAATAAATGTAGTATAAATAAAAAAATTACAAAATTTTAAGTTATACATTCAAACTATTGACAAAAATAGGTTAGGTGCTAGTCAAAGTCAAAAATCGCATACAATGAATGCGATTTAGGTGCCAACATGTCATAGATTAAATGGACCTCGAAGAATGAATTAGCAAGGAAATCGCGTATATTGTACGCAATTTCTATTTATGGAAAGTCGCTTACAATGAACACGATTTTCATTTAAAATATTTATATATTTATTTATGTAGTTTTTTATTTATTTTACGAATAAAATATTTTATTTTATTATTTGTTTTACCTATAAAATATAATTTATTTTATTATAAGTAAAAACATACATTCGTCTAGAACATATTTTTTCAATAAATCTTAGATTATACTAAACACTATAATAATTTATATAAAAAGAATCACACGTAAGTAACGACAACAAACAATTGAAAATAAGAAGAAGTTAAAAGGAGAAAATGAAATTAAAATAAAAAAGTAAAAATAGACCATTAAATTTAAAAAAAAAGGGTTAAAAGAGAAATTGAAGAAAAAAAACGTTAGAAGTGTAAAAATTGAAAATAAAAAGAAGTTAATAGCGATTTCACTGTCCTACTTTCGAAAAAATACTTTCAAACCTACATTATTTGTATCATTTGTTTTTAAAAAACATTTATTTTAAAAAATCCCGATATATTCAATCAAGTTTAAGCGTAAAAACTGATTTTCTCCCTAAATTAAAGTGCATAAATGATATTGAGTATAGTGGAAAATTTGACCAAACAAAAATGGATAATAATTCAAAATCTTTTCTTTCAACGTAAAATGGGAAGTCTCTGACCCTGTCTTGTGATCTATCGAGCTCTTTCTCAGCATTTGACTTTCCACCAAAAGGTAAATTAGTTAACGTTTACCCCCTCATTTTATCGTTAAGAATCAAATTTTATTTTCACCACCATTGAAAATTTGGTAACTCATTATTTTTTTTTAAAGTTCTATGTTTTTGTATTTCTCCCTCTTAATTGTCAAATATTTGATAGTAGTGAGAACAAAGTTTCTTCTTACGGTTAACGAGCCAAGTATTTTCAATATAGAAAAACGATTGTAATAATCTTATTTAATATTGGAAGTGTAGCTAAATTGGTTAAAGTATTAAATACATAAGTTCCATCTCTTCATCTTGTTAAGACCAGACGTGAGCACTATTTAATAGTTATGACGTTTTACTTCTTTTAACGGTCATAAATTCAAATCTCCACATTGACTCGTATTTGTGACGATGTAACATTTCAATAACTAAATACTCCGCTGTATTATCCTAGTCTTCAAGGTAATTCTTAATTTCACTCTTAATCTTTCAAAAATTTATTTCGAAAAAAAAATACTATTAAAATTTTTGACAAAAACTCATGTCTTATTAAATTATTGTTTTATTAACATATTTAGACACGTGACAGGTTATATAAAAAAAAGTTGTTAATGAGCGAGTCAAATTTTATCGACTAATCATAGTATTATTTACTCCCCTACTAATTCGAGGTTCGTGTTAATAACTCGCTGAACTCAATAAAATAATAATAAAAAGGGGCATGTGCATGTGATACAATTCAAATTGAGGCTTGTGGCTTATTCATCAATGAAGCATTGAAACTACTTCAAGCTCTAATAATGGGAAAAAATATATATTATCTATGAAGCATCTAGCTATGGCTTGTTGCACATGTTGTTGAGGCTAAAATAAAATTAAAAAAAAATGCATAAAACAGATAGAGATAAATTTGAAAATAATATAATTTAGGTCAACTACGGCTTTAAAAAGTATTTTTACTCCAATCTTATTTTCAAATATGATTTTTATTTATTACCTAACAGTAGATTTGTCTTTTTTTTTAAGTATTTTTAGCCATAAAAAAATAATTTAGAAAACTATACTAGAAACACATTCTAAATTAGACTTATTTTGGATTTTTCTTTTACAGTACTTTAGTTTGAAATTGACTGGCTGTTAAATTAGCTTTAATACGAAGTAAATTAGTACTGGGTAAATTTCAACTTTAAACTTGAATAAAAATTACAATGTTTGGTAAATTGCTACTAAATTGTTGTGATTTAATTACAATGACTAAATAGTAGACGTATTATTTAAATTATTTTATATTGATACTTAATAAATAATTAAATTTGTTTGAAGATAATCATTTAAAATTTTATATGATTTAAATTGTAAATTATTATATATACTCCAACTATTCTCTACTTGCTCCAAATTATATTCTCCCCAAAAGGGGTATGTGTTTATTTAAAAAATAAAAAGTTGTCCCGACATCAATGAACTTTTAAACATTTGATAACAATAAGATTAAACATATACAATAGTACAAATATTAGGGACCCATAAAAATTACTTTAAATTAACTTAAAAAAATTTAGAGAAAATAATTCATTGTTGCTATCTTTTGGGGGAAAAAAACTGTTAAAAAATATTTCACATGGAAAATATTACTCTAAATAATCATCTCAAATTCATTAGTAACAAATGACCTTTAATGACTATATTTCACTTTATGTGTTTACCATTTGATGAATTTTTAAAACTTTCAATTTTCACCTTTAGTAACATTATAAGACTGCCCCTAGAAGTTTTAAATTATTTTATTTTAGTTTCTAAATATGAAATATATAAATTAGTCCTTTATTTTTGTATAAAATTTATTCCTTCTTTTTTTAGCAAATAATTTAATAAAAACTTAATTTAGAAACTTTTTTTTTTTTTGGTTCATTTCCCTGATGTGAGTGGTCTATAATGAGAATAGACGTTGAAGTCAGGTCAAGCATTAGACTTCAAAATGAGTTTGAATTTTTATTATTTAATTAATGTAAAATAACAGTCTAGTCACATTATATTGTTCTTGTTCATTTCTCGTGGGGAATAATTGTGTGTATAAATTTTATTCCTTAGTCCAACATTATATATATTTTCGTAAATTTAATTGTTAAATAAATAAGTCATTTTCAAAAAAGAAAAACTTTAACTAAGAGTTGCATAAATCTAATTGCCACATTTTTAGTTCTAATTAGAATAAATTATAATGTAAGTCAAGACAAGAGACAAAATATGATGGTATGATTTGATAAGATAAGCAAACATGTTTCATGTAAGACATATTTGATGTTCATGCTACATCCTTCACTGTTTTTTTTTTAATCTTTATTTAATATGTGATTTGCTTAATTGTATTTATAGTAACATACTCCATAGAATTTTGTGGTGCATATCGTGACAAATAAATAAATTGAGAGGTTCTGATATTCATCCATTTAACTACGAATATGGTTAAGTGTGAGCTAATATGGTTTTTTAAGTTTCTTCTTATTAAGACAATTATCTATTGAAATGTCAAAGATTAATTTTAAATTTTTGTTACTTTTCATGGTTTATTTAACTTTGGAGATATGGAATGTTTAATTAAGTTTTAGGTTAAATTGCACATTTATTCTATAAACTTTAATGGTTGAGTTTAATTTTGCCTAGAAAGTTTGAAAAGTTTCAATTGTGTCTATAAATTTTTAGTTATGGGTTTTTTTTTTTTAGTTCTTATTGTTTTTTTAATATAACATAAGAGATTAATTGAGGATTCAAAGTCACGATCGAAGATAAATACTTTAATTAGTTAAGCTATATTCAGGTTGATACATGTAGTTCTTATCATTATTGAACAAAAATTAATTCGTTTAGCACAATGTGGAGAAAGGACGTGAAACGTTCACCAACAAAAAATAAAGTGGCATGACTACATGAGCCTTAGGTAAAATGACATGCTTTAAATCAAAACGTTTGATCATTAAATTCTAACGACAAAGATTACATAGAAGCAAAATTCAAAATTAAGTGATGACACTCCTATTCTCATTAAAAAGAAGAGAAAAAAAAAAGCTACAATGTTAAATTACAAGTTTGATCCTTTTTAAAATAAATACAAAATTAAAAGCTCGATGATATGTTAAACATTTCTTGAAGTTTAAAGATCTATTCGACGCAACATCGAAAAGTTAGGAATGTTCTTGAAATTCAATGACTCTAAATATTTAGAGACCAAACCTAACATTTAACAAACATAAAAATTAATCAGAATCATTCTCAATTCTACCTTCTCTACCCCTATTAATTTTAAATTGACCATAAACATACAACATAAATCTATGTCCATCTGCTAATTCGAGCATAACTCTCAATATTAGGCCAAAATGTTAGATGTTTGAATCCATACTCCAAATCTTAATCTTTTCGATGTTTCTCAGGGTATATTATATAATTTTTTTTCTTTGGAAGAAAAACTTCCCATACTCAATCATTTGAGAAATATATATATATATATATATATATATATATGAATGTCCAAAAGTCATACTCCAAAACTAACCTTACCCCCAAAGAAGGGTTACCATCACCAGTATCACGTTCTCTATACATGTATATATTTTATTTGGAGTTGAGATTTGTGAGATCTTTTAAACTATATTTTAAAAAAATTAACAGTGGCTTTCCATTATAACTTCTGCTGTCCCTTTAAAGATGAACATTAGAAAAAAATGATTATTTTGCTTTTACTGTAAGAAAGTGGGTTTGCTCAATTAAACTAATTAATTACTTCACTTCCCTCTCTTCATTTTTTTAATATCAAATAATCTCTTTTTCCTCACTGTGCAAGATCGCCGGGATGTACCGCCATTCTTATTATATTCTGTAATTATTGCTTCTTCTCCATCACAGAGTTCCTCCAGATTGCTCCGGCGAAAAACCCATCTCCAAGATATGAAGATTCAGTGCGATGTCTGTGAAAAAGGCGATGCCTCGGTGTTCTGTACGGCGGACGAGGCGGTGCTCTGTAATCTCTGCGACCACCGCGTCCACCATGCCAATAAGCTCGCTTCGAAGCACCGGCGATTTTCCCTCCTCCGCCCATCCGCGGCGGAGGCCCCCGTCTGTGACGTCTGCCGGGTTTGGCCTAAGATCTGAGTTCTGGCTGAAATTTTGGGGGGTTTACTCTGTTTTTCCGATGTGAGTCTGATTTGATTTTTTGTTTTTGTTTGGAATGTGATTTATTTTAGGAGCGGCGAGGTTTCTTGTTCTGTCAGCAGGACAGAGCGATTCTGTGCAGAGAGTGCGATGATCCGATTCATTCGGCCAACGAACTCACTAAGAAGCACGACAGGTTTCTTCTGACTGGTGTTAAGCTCTCCACCACTGCCGCTCTGTACACGCCGCCGCCCTCGGGCGAGAAGCCGATCGGAAGTGGTGGCCGTGGTGTTTCTGATCCCAAGTCAAAGCGTTCCGTTAAGAACCCACCAGCCGTTTCCCCTGCCCCAATAACATGCCCACCAAGTGTTCGCGTAAATGCCCCACAGAACATTCCCCCGGCGGCAGCGGTGAACAAGGGCGGCGGAGGTCTGATTCCGACCGGCGGCGGTGGCTTGGCGAGTAGCATATCGGAATATTTGATGGAGACACTCCCCGGGTGGCACTTCGAAGACTTCCTCGATTCCTCTGTTCCTCCCCCCTTTGTGGAGGTTTGTTTCTGTTATTATTATTACTGCGAAGTTCATCAGAAAGTTTGAGGAATCTGTGATGTGGGTTACTGAGATGATTTGACTGATCTGATCATTGTTTTTGTTTGAAGTTGCAGTGTGGAGGAGTGGGATTGCCATTTGTGGAAGGTGAAATTGACGGTTGTTTTTCATCATCGGAAAGTTTGGAGCTTTGGGTCCCTCAGGGGCCACCACCGGCGCTGTATGGTTCAGGATTAATGACGATGAATAATAGTAATACCAATAATGGGTTGAAGGAGACAAAGGAATTAGGCATAAATTCATCAAAAGTAGTCAATAGATCTGTGTGGACAGATGATGGTTTCACTGTGCCACAGATCACAAGTACTGCTACCCCATCTGCAGGCTTTAAGAGATCCAGACCTTTTTGGTAAAACTTCCAATTCCAAATCCTTAATCCCCAAAGAAAGTAAAACCCTCGTTTTCTTTTGCCCTTTTCCTTCTCTCTTCTTCTGGGTTTCTGTTACTTTTTGTTCAAGTTTCCACCTGTAAAGCCTAATGGGTTCTTCTTCTGGGTGGTTTCTTGTACTTCTTTTGTCCAATTTCACGTGTAGTTTAATGGGTTCTTCTTACCTTTTGTCCCAACTGTAATCTTAATTGTGTAATTCTGTAAAACAACACTTTTTGTCACTGTAAATACCACCAAAGGAGGAGGAAGGGGAAATGGGGGTTGGGTTTAAGATTTGAAATGAAGCTTTTGTTTTGACTTCAAGGAGGGGTAACTGCATCTCCAAGGTGTGTTTGTGTGGTGATGGATCAGAAAAGTTGCAGAGGCAAAGGCAGATGGCAACAATGGCGGTCTTTTTGTTCTGATCTTCTCTTCGAGTGAGTGCAACTTTGTCTCTCTCAGCTAATTTTGCTTCTAGTTTAGCTTGCGCCTCCTTTTTTTTTTGGCTACTGAATCAAATGTCATGCTAGTTTAAATGTAATAAAGAGTTCTTTAATTTAGGATGAATATATGTTTAAGTCTTTGTTGTTGTTGGAGCGGTTTTTTTTCCTTTCAATTTTTTGCTCGATTTGTTTTTAATTGTAGTCTTTCTATGGGTGAATGTTAAAAGTGGTTTATGATGAACTTATTTATTTATTATTATTATCTTGAGAAAAAATGATGAACTTATTTAATAGCATGCTTAGTGAACTACAAAGTAAAAAATTTAGAGGGAGAATTAAGTCCCAAAGAGGAAAAATTCTCCAAATTTTTTAGATGTGGGCAAAATTATCGACTTTTATTTTTTTAACAGGGTAATTTATAGTATATTTTTTAATATTTACCGACAAGAATGATATAATTAAAAATTGTTAAAATATAAGGGATGAAATTGAAAAATATTCAAATGTTAGGGACTAAAATGTATATTTAACCTTGAATCTAAAATTTGATTAAATTGTCAATTTGGTTTAATGTTTTAAAGTACCAATTTTGTTGAATTTAGTTTTAATATGCTTCACAAATCATTCTTAAGTTATTTTTTATTCACTCGAAAACCTATCATTTTTTTTTACTAACTTTTAAAGTTTGATATAGATACTGTTTGTTAACGCAATTTAGTTTCTTGAGTTTTTCCATGTAATGATAGTGATGATTTGTTAGATTTTGACCAATTTATAAAAACCAAATTGAAGCATTTTTAAGACCATGAGGCTAAAGTATAAGCCCAAATCATAGGATTGAAATATTAATTTATCTTAAAATTTTGATTTTATTTTGGATATAATATATCTGTTATTGTAATGCTAAAATTATGGGCGTTCTTTTTTCTTTTCTTTATTATTTTTTTAATATTTGGTTTATAAGATTTTGTGTAACTTTTGCTCCCGTTTAATTGTTAAAATTTAATATTTGTATCCTTGATATTTTGAAAAAGTATTCCAATTAAAACTATATCACGTGGCTTTGCTATCCTTCTGCCATTTTTCTTGTTTAAGTTTGACCATTTTAGATGGGGATTGAACCATAAATCTTTCAAATGATATTAGGTATTCTATCCACCTGAACTATGTTTGAATTGACACTCTTTTTTATTTTTATTTTTTCACATTCGTTCAATAAAAAACGAACATTTCTTTCTCTCTTCTCTCCTTCCAAATTTCTTGTAACATCTCAATTTGGAATTTAGGTATATATGGTAAATTTAGTGATAAGGAATCTTTTGTGTGGGTTGAAAAATTAAAAGGCCCAATTAGCTAAGTAGTCAATATGAAGATAACTAAACAAAACAGTTAAGATATCTATTATTAATTCTAAATCTCCACTCTGAAATTTGGTGTAAAAAAATGATGGTAAAGTATAAGAATGACATTAAATGTGGCTTAATGAGAGCATTTGAAATAATTGGGGAGCAAATATGATAGCTCAATTGATTAATATAATATATATATATGTTCTAGATATTATTTTTAGCCCCATGTTGAAGGCAAGGAGTGGAAAAATTAAACCATTGAAATTAAAAGATTTAATGTCCTTGTTTGATAAATATTTTATTTGTAATGTTATATTTTTGAAAATTAAGCTTATAAACCCAACTTCCATTTTTTTCTTTATTTTATTTATCTACTCTTAAAAACTTTTCAAAATCAAAGCTAACGTTAAAAAAATAATAATAATAAAATCTGGTTTTTTAAATTTGACTTTTAATCATATGTATTTTAAATGGAAGTAGCAAATATACTAAACAAATTAAGAAGCAAACATAATTTTTAAACACATAAAACTAACCAGGCCTAAGAGAATGCAAGGAAAATGTTGTGTAACCAAGAGTAATAAGAATGAGATTGAAGAACAAATTTGACAATAGAGTTAGTTCAGCGATTCTTTTCTCAAGGACCATACGAAGTTACAAGCAACCAAAGTGAGAGATTTGGATTTTATTTCGTTGATCCAAGCTCGTTCAACTCCCTAACGTCTGCATATCATCACAGAATTAAGAAATGCGTGTCAATAAAGTATGATTCAACTAATATTTTTTACTTTTCTTTTAGTAAAATATGTAGGAACGAGGATTCGAACTCACAATTCAAAAAATAGGTATTTTAGCGAGTTGAACTATCTTCACTTGTTCGTTCACATTCCAATAAATATGGATTTGGATATAGATGAAACCCCCATTTCCAAATTTTGATTTTTACTAAAAAAAATTGATAATTTTTGGAATTTGTACGAAATAAATTTCCCATTTTGACCATTATGCCCTTAAATCTAAACCCACATTATGCCCTCCACAGTCCAGCCCTTGCTCCCTCGTGAAGAGCCCTGGTCCCCCTTCACCGTTCCATCGGCGACACCTATGGCTATGGCAGCAGCGACGGCGTGATCTCCGGCGAACCCATGTAGTATGGACGGTAGCGGCGCCAACACCACGACGCGAAAACTCGACGAACGACGGCGACCCTCCTCTGCCCGCGACGGCCTGCGTCGATTCAACATCAGTAGCGAGAGCCTGCGACAAAATAAGGCAAAAGGTGAATCTCCTTTACTTGATTTAATAGCAGTTTTTTGAGTACTCAATTTTAGCTCGCTTCTCATTATTCATTAGATATGTGTTCTTGGAAAACTTCCACAAGTTATGATCTCAGCTCGCATTTCTTGATTTTAGCGTTTTGGTTTTCCATCATCAACGAGTCCTCTAGGTTAGATTTGTCCATTGTTTATCAGTTCTTGACAATTCCTTCTCTAGAAAATTATATTTATGTTTACATTATAATTTTTCTGTTGGAATATTGAGCACATTCTTTACTCAGAGTCAGTAGAATGCTTGAGTGGCTACTTCATTTATATATGTGGTATGTCATGAAATTTTAAGTGTTAAAGGAATTCTGGACTGTAAAAAAGCGTGAGCCTCACTGTCTTAACAAACAGTAGTATATCAGTCAAGCAATTCAAAATGCTTCGTCTTCATCCGCGCTATGGAGAACTTGGCTTAAATTTTTTAAATATTGTTTTTGTCTCTTTTGAAATTTGGCTTAAATTATTGAAGACAATAAGCTTCATCTTCATCCGCGCTACGGAGGACTGAAAGCTCCCTATTTTTGCAGGTTCCATGTTGCTTCTATATGGTTGATCGTCACGCCATGGATTTTTACACAATAATTACTACAAGCTTCGTGTTTATGCATCTAATTCCCATCAAAATCCATGAGAAGTGCATTGGAAGTCCGCATGATGGCAAACTGGTACGCCGCACAATTGCAACTATGTTCTCCATTGAATCCGGCTTCCTATTCACTTGCTCGGACTGTTCATGCCCACATGATTGCTTCTGGATTCAAGCCTCGTGGGCATTTCCTCAATCGTCTCCTTCAAGTATATTGCAAATCGTCGAATCTTGTGTATGCGCGCCAACTGTTTGACGAAATTCCTAGCCCAGATGCTATAGCAAGTACCACTTTGATTAAGGCATATTCTGCGTCGGGAAATTTGAAACTGGCTCGAGAAATATTTAATGGAACTCCGTTCAATATGAGGGACACTGTTTTCTACAATGCAATGATCACTGGTTATTCGCACAATAATGATGGTCATGCTGCGCTGGAGCTGTTTCATGCTATGAGATCCGATGATTATCGGCCAGATGACTTTACATTTACAAGCGTTCTCAGTGCTTTAGCGCTTATTGTTGATAATGTGAAGCAGTGTGGTCAAATGCATTGTGCAGTGGTGAAATTTGGAATGGGGTGTGTTTCCTCTGTGTTGAACGCTCTTCTGTTTGTTTATGTCAAGTGTGCATCATCATTGACGGTATCATCTTCAGCAATGGTTTCAGCAAGGAAACTGTTTAATGAAATTTCAAAGAGGGACGAGTTAACATGGACAACGATGATTACTGGGTATGTGCGAAATGAAGATCTGAATGGAGCACGTGAGCTTCTGGATACAATGACTGAAAAGTTTGGGCCGGCATGGAATTCCATGATATCTGGATATGTGCACCATGGTTGTTTCCAGGAAGCATTGGCAATGTTTGGGAAAATGCGTTTGCTTGGAGTTCAGCATGATGGGTTCACCTACGCAAGTGTAATCAGTGCTTGTGCCAATGGTGGATTCTTTCAACTGGGAAAACAGGTGCACGCTTACATTCTAAAAAATGAACTGAACCCAAATCATGATTTTTTGCTGTCTGTGAGTAATGCGTTGATTACTTTCTATTGGAAAAATGATAGAGTTGATGTGGCAGGGAAGATTTTTTATGAGATGTCAGTTAAAAATATTGTTACTTGGAATGCAATCTTATCCGGGTATGTGAATGCAGGGCGAATGGAGGAAGCAAAGTCTTTCTTTGAAGAAACCCCAGAGAAAAACCTTCTTACATGGACTATGATGATTTCAGGACTGGCACAAAATGGATTTGGAGATGAGGGTTTGAAGTTGTTCAAGCAAATGAGGTTGGATGGTTTTGAACCCTGTGATTATGCATTTGTAGGAGCAATTACAGCTTGCTCTGTGCTTGGAGCATTGGAGAATGGTCGCCAACTCCATGCTCAACTTATTCACCTGGGCCATGATTCAAGCCTTTCTGTTGGCAATGCAATGATCTCAATGTATGCAAGATCTGGAGTGGTTGAAGCTGCAGAATCTGTGTTCCTCACTATGCTTTTTGTAGACCCGGTTTCATGGAATGCAATGATTGCAGCATTTGGGCAGCATGGGCATGGTGTAAAAGCAATAAAACTTTTTGATCGGATGTTGAAAGAGGGCATATTCCCCGATAGAATAACATTTCTTACAGTTCTCACCGCATGTAGCCATGCAGGTTTGGTTGAAGAGGGACGTCATTATTTTAACTCAATGTCTGAACATTATGGTATCTCTCCTGGTGAAGATCACTATGCTCGAATGGTCGATTTATTTTGTCGAGCTGGGAAGTTCTCAGATGCAAAGAATGTCATTGACACCATGCCTTCTGAACCCGGCGCACCAGTTTGGGAGGCTCTTCTTGCTGGTTGTCGGATTCATGGGAATATGGAATTAGGAATAGAAGCTGCTGAACAGCTTTTTGAGCTTATGCCACAACACGATGGAACCTATGTACTTTTGTCCAACATGTATGCTGATGTTGGTCAGTGGAACAATGTTGCTAAGGTGCGAAAATTAATGAGAGACCGAGGGGTCCAGAAAGAGCCTGCTTGTAGTTGGACTGAGGTTGAGAACAAAGTTCATGTGTTCTTGGTGGATGATATTGTGCACCCTGACGTGCTATCTGTCTATAATTACCTGGAGCAGCTGGGGCTTGAAATGAAGAAGTTAGGATATATCCCCAACACGAAGTTTGTGTTACATGACATGGAATCTGAACAAAAGGATCATGCCTTGTCTACTCACAGTGAGAAGCTTGCAGTTGGGTTTGGTCTAATGAAGCTCCCTCTAGGTGCCACAGTCAGGGTTTTCAAGAACCTTCGGATCTGTGGGGATTGCCATAATGCATTCAAGTTCATGTCTACAGTGGTGATGAGGGAGATAATAGTGAGGGATAGGAAGAGGTTTCACCATTTTAAGAACGGTGAATGCTCGTGTGGTGATTACTGGTGATTCTGATTCTCATTTACCTGGTTAGTGGTTTTAATTGTGGATCTCAAAAATTGCCATATATCACCCAAAACATGCAAGGAGGTCATATGTGAAATTGAGCTCCAAGTCAATGGATTAGCAAAGCGAGTTGAATGATTCAAAGTAAAGGTTGGTTAGACAAATGACCTGATATTAGTTTAACAGTTTAGTTGTAGTTTTAGTCCGAAAGTTTTCATTTTAGTTCCAATATGGTCCTATGATTTTGAAATCTTCGTTATTGTTTCCGTCCTTCGATTAAAACTGACCAATCATCTGTATCACTGCTTCATTTTTCTAGCACAGCAGAAGTCATCTTTAATAACTTCAACTCTCATTGTTTTGCTGACCTTCATATTCTATCTGTATAATTGCTTTTCTTAACATGTTTTTTTTATCTCCTTTGCTGTTAAATATAGCTGATTACTAACTATGTTGTTTGGGTCAGACCACTAGTTCTTATGCACAATGCAATATAAACATCAAACGAATGTTTCTTGTACAACGAATTCTATTTTTCATTCTTCATCAGTTCACCCTATTCCATTTAGAATTTGAAACATAATTACTGTCTAAACGTGTACCATTATTGAGTTTCAATTTTCTTCTTATAGTCATCATACTTGTATTTTTTTTATCACTCTTACCTGTGAAGTGGTTTGCTTTTTACCAGATGGAACTCGAACTGCTGAGTGTTGAACAGACATTGTTGGTTGCTGCATATGTCAGTCGTACTGCAGGCGGTGGGCTTGACACAGTTAAAGCTGTGTCCCTACAAACTCACCAGTGCCCACCCGCCTCATTTTCTGGACTCATGACTGCAGTCTTCGTCATCGTGCTGTGGGCACCGTTGGGAGAGTAAAGTTCAGTTAAAATTGTTCGCTCCCTACCTGCAAACTCACATCACAAATGGCTTTCGATCTGCGTGGAAAGGTGAAGTTTTTGTTTCTTTATCCTCTTGTTTTATTTCTCAACGCTTCACGGCTGCCTAACATTTTTTTTTTTTACTTTAATTATGCCGTAAATGGAATAATACCATTAAAAATTAGAGCTATTTATTATTATTATTTTTTAAAAAATCACCTCTCTCTCTTCTTTTATTCTTTCATCTCTTTTTTATTGTCATTAATTTTAATGATAATTAGTAGTAGGTACCCAGCACCATTATTGCTTGATGACGAACTGGAACTCGTTGGTGGAAGAAGCTGCTCTCAGAAGTGGGGACTTCACTTAACTATGGTGCTTCGGAAAAAAAAAAAAACTGTTTTGATTCTGAATATGATTAGCCAACTCAAATATGATGGATGCTAATTTTGTAGCGGTAGCTATTTTGATGTAACCGACTAAGATTGATCTATAGTGTTATTATTATAAATACAAAATTACTCTTCTTGTTACTCAACCCAACATCTCTTCTTTTTTTTTTTTAGATAAGTTTTAAACCTCAAGTTTTCAATGTTTTGTATTAAAAAAAAAGCATTCCTTTTATGAAAAATTTTGTAGGGAATTACAAAAAAGGGGGAAAAGTACAAAAGGGAATGTGTTGGTATTAAGTTTATCATTTTACAAAAATAACATAAATAGTAAACTTATACAATCACGAGACCAATTAAAAGTTAATTTTGTGACATCATTGAAAAAGAGTAAAAAGTCACGTTGTACTAAAAAAAAATATAAAAAGAAGTCACGTTTATTTTCAGCTATTTATTGTAATTTTTTTAATATTCATTAAATTTTAGGCTAAATATTTGTTTAATCCCTAATATTTAGTGTTTTTTCAATTTAGTATCTATTGTTCATAAAGTTTTAATTTACTCCATTATGTTTTAATATTTTTCCAATTCAATTTCTCACTATTGATAAAAGTTAAATTTATTGTTTAAATTTTGCTCTTGATTACAAGTTACAATCCCGTTGTAGTCTAGTTGGTTAGGATACTCGGCTCTCACCCGAGAGACCTGGGTTCAAGTCCCGGCAACGGAACTTGTAAAAATAATAATTCTGGTGTCTTCTTTATGGTTCACTGCGGGATCCCCACTGAATCCAGCCTCGTGGGGATTTCCTCAATCGCCTCCTCCAAATGTTCTGCAGATCGTCGAGATGACTGTAGAAGATATAACTTAGTTTTAAAAAAAAAGTAATTTACCGATAAAATTTATACAATTATTAATTCTCTTTAAGAAATTTTACATAATAAAAAATAGGAATTTTAAATTATATTTTTGTGTATATATATATATATATGTAAAATTGGATCTTCTCATTGGAAGGGAAGAGTGAAAGATATGACTCTAAAATGAATATGTAATCAGAGTTAACATTAAATGAGGTGATTGAGTTGTTCCTCACGTCAAATTTTCATTAGTCGATTAATAGTATGACCATTTTGAACCATTTATTGAATTTCAAGAATGAAAGTGTCCCATTTTAAAACATAGGATCAAATGGTTACTAATCTCAAATCTCAACCACTAGATAGACATTAATCTCAAATCTTAAGACAAATAATGTATTTTACTCTAAATTTAACCTTTTTAAAATAAATAATAAAAATATAATTTATAAATAAAATAAATCTTACTCAGGTACTAAATTTCCATTGCCATCCACGGGATAAATCGACAAAATATGAAAAATATCTACAAAAATATCATAAATATCGTATTAATTATTTTAAACTTAATTATAAATGGTGAAATGTTATCTGTTATTTAAATATTTTTTTATTTCTATAAATATCCACCATATTCTATCGACATTTATACGAATTTGAGGCTTCAATATCTCGATCGATATCGACATTCAAAACGTTGATGTTACTTTTATTAAGATCTATGATCTCTTCGATTTCATGGAAGTGAGTCCATTTGAAAAGTATAACATACGTTTTTAAAATTAACTTTTACAATTTTTTCAATTTGAATTTAAAAAAAATATCAAAACACATCCCAGGGTACTTAGGGAAAAAAATGTTATAAGAGTGGATGAGTATATATTTTAAAATATTTAAAGATTGGGAGCGAGCGTAAGACCATTCACTGCCGCCGCCCCTCCCCCGATTTCTTCTTCTCCGGCGACATCCTGCGGCGGCGCGGCGACCCCTTGACGAGAAAACCAGAGCGACGCTCCTCCTCTGCGCGCGTCGATCTGCAGCCACGAACTAACTGGACGAGCAGAGCACGAACAGCAGCGCGTGGACCCCTGCCTTTTCGACATCAATACAGCACCGACACAAACCGTTCTGTGAGGGTCAGTAGGTAACAACTCTTCGTAATACCCTTGCTGACTCGATTAAGGTTGTCGGGACTGAGTTTAACATTCTAAATCTTGGATCAAGTGCTAACAGTGTTGGGCGTGTTGTAAGTAGCTTGAGAGCGTGTGTGTGCGGGTTTGCATGCTGAATGAACTCATGTGACTGCTGTATTTGTTCATGACACATGATTTTATGATATTAATTATGAAACGTTGATAATGAAGAATGTGTTTTAGCATAGCTATGGAAGATCTAAGAGCATATTGAGTTGTTGTGAAGTTGTTTGAGTATTGCTTCATTCTTTTTTTTTTCTTTTGGAATGAAACAGAAGTTATTAGAATTTTCTTCAACATAATGGGCGTCTGTAAAATGACATACAGACAAGTACGGGAACCTGCTTTATTCAGAACGTCATGGAGGATGAAAAGCTCGAGAATTTTCAGGTTTGATGTTGATTCTCCAAGTTTCATTGCCACGCCATTGATTCTTAACTCAGTTATTTCTACAAGTTTACTGTTTAAATCGGAACGATGCTTCTAATTCCCATCAAACACCATGAGAAATTCGTTGGGCATCCGCGTGGTTGCAAACCGGTACGCCGCACAATTGCAACTCTGTTGCCCACAGAATCCCTCTTCCTTTTCACTTGCTCGGACTGTCCATGCCCACATGATTGCTTCGGGATTCAAGCCTCGTGGGCATCTCGTCAATCGCCTGCTCGACGTATACTGGAAATCGTCAAATCTTGTGTATGCGCGCCAACTGTTCGACGAAATTCCCAACCCAGATGCTGTAGCGAGGACTACATTGATCACGGCATACTCTGCAGTGGGGAATCTAAGTCTGGCTAGAGCAATATTCAATGGGACTCCATTGGTCATGAGGGACACTATTTTCTACAACGCTATGATTACTGGCTATTCGCACAATGATGATGGTCATTCTGCTCTTGAACTGTTTCATGCTATGAGACGGGGTAATTTTCAGCCTGATGACTTTACATTTACTAGCGTGCTCAGTGCTTTGGCACTTATTGTTGATAATGAGCAGCAATGTAGCCAAATTCATGGTGCGGTGGTAAAATCTGGAACTGGGCTTGTTTCTTCAGTGTTAAACGCTCTCCTATCTGTTTATGTTAAATGTGCATCTTCACCATTAGTGTTATCATCTTCACTAATGGCATCAGCTAGGAAACTTTTTGATGAAATGCCAGAGAGGGATGAATTAACATGGACAACAATGATTACTGGGTATGTGCGGAATGATGATCTGAATGGAGCGCACGGACTTCTTGATACAATGACTGAAAAGCTGGGGGTAGCATGGAATTCAATGATCTCTGGATATGTGCACCATGGTCTTTTCCAGGAAGCCTTAACATTGTTTAGGAAAATGCGTTTGCTTGGAGTCCAGCATGATGAGTTCACCTACACAAGCGTGATTAGTGCTTGTGCCAATGGTGGTTTTTTTCAACTGGGAAAACAGGTGCATGCTTACATTCTAAAAAATGAGCTCAACCCAAATCATGATTTTATATTGTCTGTGAGTAATGCATTGATTACTTTGTATTGGAAGTTCGGTAAAGTTGATGGGGCACGGAAGATTTTTTATGAGATGCCAATTAAAGATATTGTTACTTGGAATGCAATCTTATCAGGGTATGTGAATTCAGGGCGGATGGAGGAGGCAAAGTCTTTCTTTGTAGAAATGCCAGAGAAAAACCTTCTTACTTGGACTGTGATGATTTCAGGATTAGCACAAAATGGATTTGGGGAAGAGGGTTTGAAGCTGTTTAACCAAATGAGGTTAGATGGTTATGAACCCTGTGATTATGCATTTGCAGGAGCAATTACAGCTTGTTCTGTGCTTGGAGCATTGGAGAATGGTCGCCAGCTCCATGCTCAGCTTATTCATCTTGGTCACGATTCAAGCCTCTCAGTTGGCAATGCAATGATCTCAATGTATGCAAGATGTGGAGTGGTTGAAGCTGCAAAATCTTTGTTCCTCACTATGCCTTTTGTGGATTCGGTTTCATGGAATGCGATGATTGCAGCACTGGGACAGCATGGGCATGGTGTAAAAGCAATAGAACTTTTTGAACGAATGTTGGAAGAGGGTATACTCCCCGATAGAATAACATTTCTTACTGTTATCTCTGCATGTAGTCATGCAGGTTTGGTTGATGAAGGACACAAGTATTTTAATTCAATGTCTGAAACTTATGGCATTACTCCTGGTGAGGATCATTATGCTCGGATGATCGATTTGTTTTGTCGAGCTGGGAAGTTCTCAGATGCAAAGAATGTCATTGATTCCATGCCTTGCAAACCTGGGGCACCAATGTGGGAGGCTCTTCTTGCTGGCTGTCGGATTCATGGAAACATGGATTTAGGAGTAGAAGCTGCTGAAAGGCTTTTTGAGTTAATGCCACAACACGATGGAACCTATGTACTTTTGTCAAACATGTATGCCAATGTTGGCCGGTGGAATGATGTTGCAAGGGTGCGGAAACTGATGAGAGATCGAGGGGTCAAGAAGGAGCCTGCTTGTAGTTGGACTGAGGTTGAGAACAAGGTTCATGTCTTTTTGGTGGATGATACTGTGCATCCTGAGGTGCTATCTGTCTACAATTATTTGGAGCAACTAAGCCTTGAAATGAAGAAACTAGGATATATTCCGGATACAAAGTATGTGTTACATGATATGGAATCTGAACATAAAGAATATGCTTTGTCTACTCACAGTGAGAAGCTTGCAGTTGGGTTTGGGCTAATGAAGCTCCCTAAAGGTGCCACGGTTAGGGTTTTCAAGAACCTTAGGATCTGTGGGGATTGCCACAATGCATTCAAGTTCATGTCTAAAGTGGTGAGGAGGGAGATAGTAGTGAGAGATGGAAAGAGGTTTCACCATTTCAAGAATGGTGAATGCTCGTGCGGTAATTACTGGTGATTTTGACTCTCGTTTACCTGGCTAGTGATTTTCTCGGCTGGTCTAAAAATGGCCATATATCACTTGAAACATGCAAGGAGGTCGTCGGTGAAATTGCTCACCAAGTCACTGAACTATCAAGTCCAGTTGAATGATTTGAAGGGAAGGTTGGTTACAAAAATGACCTATGATTTATCTTATGGTTAAGTTGTATTTTTAGTCCTTATGTTTTAATTTTAGTTCCAATTTCTTTATTGTTCTTCTCTTATCACAACTCAGCAGCTGCATCTCAAATTTCATATTTACATTTCTAGCGCCGATAGGAAGTCTTCTTTAATGGGAAAGTTCATTTCAACTCTCAACGTTTCCAATGATCTACTGACTTTCAAAGCCTATTTGTACAATTTCTTTTCTTAACATGTTTTGCCTCCTTTACTGTTAAATTCCTCGGCAATAAAATCACTAATTTTATTGTTTGTGTCTGACCATGGTTCTTATCCACTGTAGAATAGAAACCTTAAAAGGGTGTTTCAAGCCTAACGATTACCTTTTTCCGTACTTCACAGCCTATTCCATTTAGAATTCGAAACATAATTATTGTCTAAACGTGCAACAATATTGAGCTTCAATTTTCTTCTTATTGGTGATCATACTTGGTGGACTGTTTGATCACCCTGCGAAGTTTGTTTCTTACCAGATGGAATCTTTGAACAGACATTGGTTGTTGCTGCATACGTGAGTAGTCGTGCCCAGTACCGTAGCACTAGAAATTCAATCTGCCACAGTTAAAGCTGTCTCCTGCAAGCTCACGACACGAGCACCTGCCCCCTTTTCTTAACTCGTGACAGCATTCTTCATCGTCGTGCTGTGAGCTCCATTGAGAGAGCAAAGTTCACTTGAAGTTGTTCGCTACATACTTGCAAACTCACAAATGGCTTTCAATCTGCGTGGATAGGTAAAATTTTCGGCTGCCCATCATCTTTTTATTTCTTTATGCCTATTTTATCTACTCATTACCCCCATTTGTTTTAGTTGCATTATTGGAATATCATGTAAACTAAAAGACAACAATGCATCACACCAAGAATCACTCCGTAATGAGGGATTTTTGTCTACATTATGGAGTTTGGTGTAAGCCGCCAAAACGAAGGATAGGACTCTTAAATTTGAGAAAAGAAATGTTGCTGCAGTTTACTTGCTTTCACAAGCTTCCTTCATCTGATTCTTGAACGAAATCGTGAATCTGTAGATTGAAACATTCAAGAACACTTTCATTTCTGATAAAAGAAGGCTTCATCATCTTGGTTAAGGTATGCTTTGCTATGGACTTCAAAAATTTCTTAGTTTTGTTTTTCACTCATATGAATTGAAATCATAAAAGCTGTGGGATTTTGGCCTTTGCCCAGAAAGTTTGTTTACTTTACTGAAAATCTCCCAGACACGGTGTTTTTTTCTTCACTCTTAAGGATAGTATTTTACTTTTCGAAGCTTCTCCTTCACTCTTATTGAAGATTAGATTGGTCACTTGAATCTTTCTGAACTTTTTGAATTGGAATCTGAAATTCTTTGGAATATAAGAGTTTAGGTGAATATATTGACACTGGTTCTGGGACCAAAGTGATTGAAAATTATAGCTAATGTTATGCATATAAAATATGTATTTATCATTTTTATACATAGTTTGACCAAAAAAAAAAAAGTACCACTCAAATATTATCCTTAATTTATTCTCTATACATAATCACTCGTTATCGTGTTATATTTATTTTATTTATTTGTAGGCTACGAGGCGAGGGGAATATGAGAATAAGATGGGCTGATCTCATTTGGACTATGAACATTATATATATGATTTTTTTTTTGTAATATATTACTCTAATATATGCAATTAGCAATGTGTCAAAATATATATATAGATATAAAACATTACTTACTAAAATTTCCAGCTAACTACCATTAATTTGATAGCTGTTCGATAACTGAATATAGATATTATGTTTTCTCTCTCTTTTTTTTTTCTCTTTTTTTTTTCTTGTTCTTGGTAAAAATAAAAATGAGGTTCTTCTAGAACAACTATGAAATCAATGCAAAGGAGGGAAATTGAAGGCCTAATCTTTACGGCAATGGGGTGACATGCTCTTACCATCCATGCAAGAGTAAAGAACCACACAAAATTGTGGGTGGAAAGTTTAATTTAACTAGTTTAGGTACTTATATCGGACTAAAAAAGTATGAGTTCGAACCTCCCTCCCTACATGTTGTGTTAACAAAAAGTGTGGATGAAAGAAAAGTATGAGTTCGAACCTCCCTCCCTACATGTTGTATTAACAAAAAGTGTGGATGAAAGAATGCTCAATCTGGACATCGTGTGCAACAGAGTGGAATTTGTTTCCATCTAGCTTGAATGTCACTAATCCTTAATTTGTTCAAGGAAAAGATCGAGACATCGATGAGATTTTTAAAGGGGGAATTAGAAGGATAAGGGAATTATAAGGATATAACAAAGAGAATATGTGTTTATATATATAGCATTAGATTTAAAATTTTACAAAAAAAGTGACATAAATTACAAATTTGTACAATCATATATATGAGGGAGAAAGTTTAAGAATAATGTAATTTAAAAAACTAATTACAAAAATAATGTATATTTAAAAATAATAACAAAATAAATGTAGTATAAATAAAAAATTACAAAATTAAGTTATACATTCAAACTAATAGGTTAGGTGCTAGTCAAAGCCAAAAATCGCATATAATAGATGCGATTTAGGTGCCAACATGACATAGATAAGGTGGATCTCGAAGAATGACTCAGCAAGGAAATCTCGTACATTGTACATTGTAAGCGACTTCTATAAATGGAAAGTCGCGTACAATGAATGAGATTTTCATTTAAAATATTTATATATTTATTTATTTAGTATTTTATTTATTTTACGAATAAAATATTTTATTTTATTAATATTTTATTTATTTTCTATTTTCTATACAGTTTTTATTTATTTTCTATTTTCTATATAGTTTTTATTTATTTTACCTATAAAATATAATTTATTTTATTATAAGTAAAAGCATACATTCGTCTAGAACGTATTTTTTCAACAAATCTTAGATCATACTAAACATTACAATAATTTATATAAAAAGAATCACATGTATGTAACGAAAACAAACAATTGAAAATAACAAGGGGTTAAAAAAGAGAAAATGAAATTAAAAAAAAAGTAAAAAGAGAACATTAAATTAAAAAAAAAAAGGTTAAAAGAGAAATTGAAGAAAAAAAAGTTAAAAAAAGGTTGGAAGAGTAAAAATTGAAAATAAAAAGAAGTTAATAGCGAAAATGAAATAAAAAAAAGGTTAAAAGAGAAATTGGAAGAGAAAAATGTAAAAAACGTGAAGTAGAAGTACAATTTGGACAAAAAAAAAAGAATTAAAAAAGAAAACGAAATAGAAAAGATTAAAAGAAAAATTGATTGAAAAAAAAATTAAAAAAAAAGTAAAAAGAGAAATGAAATAAAAAAAACGTGAAAAGAGAAATGGAAAAAAAAAGTTAAAACAAAAGTCAAAAGAGAAAACGAAATAGAAAATGTTAAAAGAGAAATTGAAAGAAAAAAAACTTAAAAGAAAGTAAAAAGAGAAAGATTGAAAAAAAAATGAAGGTCAAACCGAGAGGAGGGAATCAAACCCATGAATAGAGAGGGTTGATAATGACCTTTATCACCAATGTTGCACAATTCTTACCATTGAACCAATTTACAAAATAATATATATAGAATATATAACTCGCAGCAACTGCATGCCCAACACGTGGCATCCTTAAAGTCATGTCACACCGAAGTCGCGGTCAATGACTGCGACATTCACAAAATCGTAGTCATTGGCTGCGATTTCGACCTAGAATCGCAGCAATTAATTGCGATTTACCTGAAATCGCATCCAATGGGTGCGATTTCACTACCATACTTTTAAAAATACTTTCAAACCTACCTTATTTGTGTCATTTGTTTTTTAAAAAACATTATTTTTTTAAAAAAATCCTATATATGAGACCAACAAAAATTACTTTTTGTAAACTTTTAAAAAAAGTAATGTTATTTTTATAAGTATATATTTATTTTATGTCATTTAATATAATTTTCTATTTTTAAAATTGCTAAATTAAAATTAAGGTTAAAATATAAAATGTGAAAATTTTGTTTTCAATCTTGTATTCTTGTGTCTGCCTTTGGTGTTGTGTCTTGATCTTGGGCCGTGAAATTCCCTAATTTTTTTTAATGTATTTACTTTGAAAAAAAAAAAACTCATTCCCCATGTTATTAAATTAGAAAAATGATAATAATAAAAACTGAATAAGACATTACTCTTTTTATTTTTTTGAAAGGAGATTAAGACATTACTAAATTATAGGCTTTTTACCCTTTTTTGAATAAAAGGAAAAAAAATAACATAATTTATAGTAATCGTAACATGGATTATAAATAATTAAGGAAAACCGTAAAAAAGAAAAAAAAAAGGAGAAATAATTAAGGAAATTTGTATGAATAAAATAAAAAACAAACACATGAAAGTAGAGAGAGAGTGCGATGTCAACTTTGAAGAGAGAGAAAGTATTCCGGTGGAGAATTGGAGATTTCAGAGAGAGAGAGGAAGAACAAAAAAATTTAACAACCAAATTCAGGTCGCTTTCAGATAGTGAGTGGCGGAAGATATTGACTATTAAAATTGAATGTAAGATTATGGAAAGTTTTGATCGAAGATCAGCTGATTGCGAATTTTGAGTCCGTTGGGTCGAAACAGAGCATCATTTATGGAATGAAATTTCATTTCCTCTTTACAGAGTATACGATGAAAACCGATTGAAGTTCAATTTGGAATATGGATCTTACTTCCATAAATGTGAGCTCTCACCTTTATTTAATGGAATCGCAACTTCAATTCTCGTACAATTTGAACTCTCAGACTTCCTTCATCTCTGTAATCTCCAATGGGAATGGACATGATCGAAGGCCTTCTTCCAGAGTTGTCTTTTCCGGATTCAACCCACGGAGTCTGCAACATTCCTCGAAAAAGAAGAAGTTCTTCCAGTGCGGAAGAATCGAAGCCTGAAGATGAAGCCATGCTCGAGGCCGCGAGGATTCTGATGGCCATGGCCAATGGCGGATTCTGCAACAATGAAATCGAACTCAACAATCGGAAGAGGAAGAAACCTCCATTGGCACTGACGAAGAAACAGATCAGAAAGAAGAGGCGAAAGGAAATCAAATTACCTTCAACTCCGGAGATGCCGGCGGCCACGAGAGATCGGATTGCGGAGATCGGAGGCTACGGAATCCAATTAGTGATCCAAAACACATATTTAAACAAAAACCACGGGCGATTATCTCTCCCGACGAAAAAACTGAGAGTCTATTTCGCGACAGAGCAGGAGCGGAAGCTGCTGTATGAACACGAGAAGAAGAAGAAGAAGAAGAAGAAGAAGAAGAAGAAGAAGAAGAAGAAGAAGAAGAAGAAGAAGAAGAAGAAGAAGAAGAAGAAGAAGAAGAAGAAGAAGGGAATGGAGGTAGTGATTATGGATCCTGTGCTCCGAGAAAGGCCGATTTGGTTGAAGAAGTGGAAGATCGGAAGTGGTGAGCCGTATTGCTTGATGACGAACTGGAACTCGTTGGTGGAAGAATCTGCGCTCAGAAGTGGGGACTTCATTCAACTATGGTGCTTCAGAAAAAACTGTTTTGATTCTGAAACTCAAACAATTAGGGTTCGCCTCTGTTTCGCCATGCTTAAACTTCACGATTCTGAATGTGATTAATTAGCCAACCAAAAAATGATGGATGCTAATTTTGTAGCTAAATTTGATGTTTAATTACGTAGCTAATTAACATTTATATATAGTTATGATTCGAAAGTGGAATTTGAACTCGGACCAAATCGAGTCAATTCCATCGGTTTGAACTTTGAAGAATAGCGTTATTTTGGTTGGGTTTTAGTTCAATTTTAAAGTGTTTGGTACTTATTTCATTTTTTGTTTTATGTTTTTAAAAATTGAGTCTAAAAAGATTACTTTCACCTCATTTGAATAATTTATTTTTATTTTTAAAACGTGAAAATAAATTTAAAAAATCATAAAAGCTTGTTTTTAATTTTGAAATTGGGCTAAAATTCAAGTATAATTTTTAAAAATAGAAATCAAAATCGGTATAATTATCAAACAAGAGCTAAATATTGATTTTAGGTTATTTTAGTACCGATTTTGTACATATTTGAGATTCAAGTGGTTAGATATTAGTGTTTTTTAATCACGGTTGATCAAAGAATGATTAAGTAACCTGTTCACACAAAAACTATATCAGTAATTTTGTTAAAGTTAATGTCAACTTGGGTTAATTTCCATAACTTAATGTATTTTCCTGGAATTTTATAATGAATCGTTAAGAGTCATTTTTTTTCCCTTCTCTTTCTTCTTTTTAACTAGAATTCACGTTCAGAAATTTTAAATATTTTTTGTAAATGAAATTAATGGTCAAAAGAAATAGTAAATTATGTTGCAAAACAGTAAAAAGAAAATTGAAGTAAAAACAACTCAGATAAAAAACACAAGGAGAGAATGGCGGTAACAAAAATTCACCTTAGCAATTACAACTGTACATCGCCGAAGCACAGCAAGGAAATTTCAAGATAATATTTTATCCCTTAAAAACAAAAACTAAAAAACAGTTGAGTAGAATATAAATTACCAATTTGGTCCTATGTTGTTATGGTATTAAAAACTTCAATTTAATTCCTATTATTTGAATTTAATTTCAATAATAAACTATTTCCTTGTTACAAACTGTCACCACAGTATTGAATACAACATATTTTTTCAATATTTTAACTAAATAATAAAGATCGAATTTAAAATTTTATAATATAGAGATTAAATTGAAACTAAATTCATAATATAATTTCAAATTTTTCATTTCATCAAATCATGATATGTCGCAATTTGTACCCTCTATTAAACTTTCGCTAAATCACTCACTAGTTTTTTTCTAAAGTATATATATATATATAGATAAACCCCCGAACTAACTAATTTAATGAAGCCACAAAATAGACCAATAAATAACTCTACCAAAACTTATAAATAAAATAAAAAATAAAATAACCCAGCTAATATCATTTTGCCTTAATTTTATCCCTTTTATACTAAATATATGTTTTATAATTCATTTGACACATTTAAGAATACTTATTTCCAACAAAAATTTCAAATGAAAACATATTATAATAACACTTTTTAAAATAAGTTAGGGTGAACATTACAACACTCATATTTTATTAGCATAACATATGAGAGTGAAGATTCGAACTCATGATATTTTGGTCGAAGATATATGACTTAATCAGTTGAACTATATTCAGGCTGATGATTGCAACATCAATCAAAGTTTAAATGCAATTCCATGGCCAAAGGAGTATAGTTCAACGGTAATTGACATATATCTCCAACCAAAAGGTTGTGACACGTTATAATAAAAAAAAATGCAATTCCATAAAATTGAAAATTTTAGGGTAAGAAAGGATAAATTTGGGGAATTTGGCGAAGTTTAGGGTTACTAGAGGGGTGGGAGGCTAAAAACGTAAATATGCAGTTTCATTTTAGTTGGGGATGGCGGTTATTATTCAACGGTCAGTTGGAATCCAAAGTTGGCAAGAGGGAAAGAGAAAAAGAGGGGAGAGGGGGGCGAAGAGGAGAGGGAATGGAGAGAAAATTTTAGTGTGTGGCGCTATTTTTCTCCTTCCTCTCGATCTTCTTCTCTCTTTTTCCTCTGTTTTTCCTTTCAGATCATTCTTCTGGAAAAAAGGACGAGAAGGCGGGAACCTCATTTCCCTTTCGATTTCCCCTGCTTTAATCCGACTTTCTGGTATCTCTCTGATCGATCTCATCTACGATTGCGATTTTTCTTTTTCTTTTTCTTTTGTACGATTCTGAATCTGAATGGACTTTTTTTGTTGTTTTTTCTCGTGAATTTGTGCAGGAGAGGGATCTCGAGGCCTTGAGGATCCCTAGAAGGAGAGTCGATTTTTGGGAATAGGAAGAATTCGATCGATAATGGGAGGGGATGAGCTATTACAAGGGGACATTCAGAGCTTAAATGGTCTAGAAGAGACGATTCGTGTTTCGATTAGGTTAAGGCCGCTGAACGAGAAGGAATTGGTGAAAAATGATTTGTCCGATTGGGAATGCATCAATAACAATGCCATTATATTCAGAAGCAGCTTACCCGAGCGGTCTATGTTTCCCCAATCTTACGCATTTGGTAAGAAAATTAACAATGTTACAATGATTTTTAACACCTGTTTTGAATTTCTTAGATCTGATTTTCTCTTCTGTGATTCTCCTGATTGCCCTAATGGTGGATAGATAGAGTATTTGGATGTGACAGTACAACAAAGCAAGTTTATGAAGAAGGAGCCAAAGAAGTTGTTCTTTCTGTGGTCAATGGCATTAACTGTAATTGCCCTCTTTCTCTCTCTGTTTTGTTTTGGATATTCCTAACATATCATCAAATGTTTAACAATGGCTTTACTTTTCAGCAACAATTTTTGCATATGGGCAAACAAGCAGTGGAAAGACCTACACCATGAATGGAGTCACTGAATATTCTGTGGCAGACATTTATAATTACATTGAGATGGTAAGTTTATCTTAGATACATCACACTTTGTCATGTAAATGGTCTAATATCAATATCGAACCCATAGCATACGAAAATAATTAGCGACGCGTAGATAGAAATTTTGTACCCACCATGTAAATTGTTTCGGCTGCAACTAATATGACAAATTTTATGGATCATAGCATCCAGACAGAGAATTCGTGCTGAAGTTTTCAGCGATTGAGATATACAATGAAGCTGTCAGAGATCTCCTCAGCTTAGAAAATGTCCCACTTAGACTGCTTGATGATCCTGAGGTGAATAACTTACTATCTTCTTTCATCTTTATTTATTCATTGTTTTTTTACATAAGGGGGAAAAAAACAAAAAACAATTATAGAGATTCTTATGGTATAGCCTTGATGTTACAGAAAGGAACGGTTGTTGAGAAACTTACAGAGGAAACACTGAGAGATAGGAACCATCTCCATGAGCTTCTTTCATTTTGCGAAGGTGAAAATATTACTCTTCCTTTACTAACAGCACAATTGGTTTTTTCAACCAATTTGATAATGATTTTATTTTATCTTTCTGTTTTGGCATAGATTTTGAAAACGTTTTTAAAGTATATAACAAAACAAAGAAACATGGGTGCAAGTATAGTTTATAAACTTAATTTAAAAAAAAAAAAAACTGAAAACTAAGGTTCTGATTTGACAACAATTTCATTTTTAATTTTCTAGTTTAAAAAAATTATGCTTGTCTTCTACAATTTCTTTAATATACTTTCTACCTTTCTTTAAAACACATTTTAATTATTAGTTAAATTTCAAAAATAAAAACTACCTTTATAATTTTTGAAAATCTGATTTAGATTTTAAAAACGTTTTTAAAAAGTTGATAATAAAACAAAGGAATACATATGTGAAAGTAATAATAGTTGTAAACTTAATTTTAAAAAATAGAAAAAAAAAATGATGATCAAACGTGTCTTATTTATCATACAAGTATATCTCAACGATTTTGATAATATGTTTTAAACAGTTCAAAGAAAGATAGGGGAGACGTCTCTGAATGAAGCTAGCTCCAGATCGCATCAAATCCTAAGACTAGTAAGCACAACACTAAACTTACTACTAATTTTCTCATTTGGGTCATGTTTTCTTTTTCCCTAGGTTTAAATATGGTTTCGCTACTTGACTTTTGTTCACTTTTGCATTTTAGTCCTTGAATTTTTATTTTTATTTTTTCATTTTAATAGCTGAACTTTTTAGAATTTCAATTTTAGTCCCTTTTTATTCTCTTTCCATTTTGCCCTAAACTTTCAAAATTTTAGTTTTAGCCTATCAACTTTCATTAAACTTCACAATTTTATTCTTAATTGAAATGTGGTGTTATAGCACTACCATATTATCCCTATATCATACCCAAATTATCATTTTTGTAGTAGGGAGTAAACGTGAAATTTAATAGAAGTTGGAGGATCAAAGCTAAGATTTTAAAAGTTAAAAGGGCTAAAATAGAAATTGATTGAAAGTTTGGTAACTATAATTGAAATTTTAGAAGTTCAAACTAGAATGGAAATGAATAAAAGTTTTAAGTACCAAAAGCATATTTAAACATTGTGCTTGTATTTCCCATTAACAAACGTACAAATGATCATTCCTACAGACAATTGAAAGTTCTGCTCGCAAATTTAGGAAGTCTCAACGTTCAAGCAGTCTCACGGCTACTGTGGTAAAATATTGGCTCTATTCTTGGAAGTTGCATTAATTTGAAGTCTTCTTGAAAAAGCAAGAAGGAGATTTTGTAGAACTAGAAAAAAAAAAGACTTGGGATTTTCTTTTTCTTTGTACAGAATTTTGTTGATCTTGCGGGAAGTGAGCGTGCTTCTCAAACAATGTCTGCTGGTGCAAGACTAAAAGAAGGTTGCCACATAAACCGCAGTTTGCTGACTCTGGGAACTGTAATTCGCAAACTAAGGTTTGGTTTTATTTCCCTCTCATATTTTACTGAAGATCATGTTTATTCTTCTTTTCCTTTTGATTAAGTTAGGATGGATAAGGTCTAATATGTTCTTAAATTCTAAAAAGTATTTAATATGTCTAATAAAAGTTCAATATTGTGTTTAATAGGTCTCTAAATTTTAAAAAGTGTCTAGGATATCTTGAACTTTCAATTTTGTGTCTAATAGACCTACTAGACATCAAACCAACGCAATATTGAAAGTTCATAGACCTATTAGACACACTAAAAATTGAGGGACTAACTGTTTAGCCTTTCTTTTCCCTTCTGCTTTTTGAGCTCATTGCCATAGTCATGATATTAATGTCTATTATGATGGGAATGCAGCAAAGGAGGAGGAGGAAGGAATGGGCACATACCTTATAGAGATTCCAAGTTAACACGGATACTGCAGAATTCTCTTGGGGGGAATGCCCGAACAGCTATTATTTGTACTATGAGTCCTGCACGTAGCCATGTTGAGCAATCAAGAAATACATTACTGTTTGCTACTTGTGCAAAAGAGGTGAGTACAAATGCACAAGTCAATGTGGTGGTGTCAGATAAGGCATTGGTGAAGCAGTTGCAAAGAGAATTGGCTAGACTTGAGAGTGAGATGAAGAGCTTAGCACCACGTCCTGTCAAAGGTGATTCTACTGCGTTATTGAAAGAGAAAGAACTTGTAATTGAGCAGGTGAGCATATAGTTCCTACAACTTTTCAATCTTTTCAAATAGGAAGTTAAGTGAAAATAAAGTTTTTCTTAAATCAGGCATAGCTAAGTTATGTATTGGTGTAGCCTTCTAGTCTACTACTTTTCTGCATCTGAATTTGGTTAGATGGCATCTATGTAATTTCAAACATGAAAAAAAATGAAAAAGAAAAGATAGCATGAAATGTTCTTTTAGAATTCATTTTGAACATTGACTCGGTTTACGACGGGAATCAGCTATTTTTATGTCAAACTGTTAACCCAAAAGAAAAGTGATGCTTCAGAATCAGTTGGTTGTAGTCTGAGATGAAAGCTTTAATGAAAATGGAATGGTTGTTTGATAAATAGAACGTAGAGGTAGGCAGAAGTTGTTTCTATATTATCTAGTTTATGCGATTATGAGGTCACTCTTGTTGTTGTGCCTTATTTTATTTTATTCATAATGTGCAGATGGACAGAGAGATAAAGGAACTGACTCGACAGCGTGATCTTGCTCAATATCGAATCGAGAACTTACTGCATTCAGTTGGAGAAGATAGGATATTTAAGCTAAGTGAAAGTGCAGTACAAGAAATACCAGATTTGGTTGACCTAGATCTAGTTGATGTACGTTCTGATGATGACTCAAGTCTTAAAACTCTAGACACATTTAATGGACAAGAAGAGCATAGCCCCCATAAGGTTGATCCTCTATTCTCTATGAGTCACGAAGATAATTTTCTGCTAGATAGCAGTACTCCATTGGCTGGACCTGATCCTTATCACGACTGGGAAGAGATTGCTCAACGTGTTCGTGCAAATTCTGAAGATATGTGTAAGGACGTTCAATGCATTGAACTAGAAGAACCAAAAGAAACACCACACAAAGAAGGTGATTTAACTTTAGCTAGATTTGAAGAAAATGAAGGAAAGATGGTCAGTACTTTTGGGAATGATCAAGTGACATCCCCAGAGAGGGAGAATAAGGAGTTAATTACACTTAACACAGGTTATAGTTACGATGGTTTTATGCCAAATAATGCAGAGATGCAGAAAACATTAAATTGTATTGTAAACCTTTATCCTGCCGAGCAATCTTTTAGCTCCATTAAATCAGCTGATGCTGGCTTTCAAAACTTGAAGTTGGCTAGAAGCAAGAGTTGTTTGACTGTTCTGATGGCCCTCCAACCTCCTACTTGGATTGAAAAGGCAGAACAGGATAAGAAAGCACTGACTGTTGGATCTGAAGTAAACTTCTCTGGAGTAGCAGAAGGTAGTCGGAGAAAGCGTGGTTTAAGTTGTGGAAATCTGGATGCAAACGACTCAGAATCAGTTTGCAGTCATTGTTCAGAAACTAAACCTTTGGAAATAATAGATGAAGATGATGATAATACCAGTGTTGTCAACTTTTCAACCGAGAAAACAGGAAAGTCCAAGACCCGGCTAAAGAAGCGATCTAGTTCGGTGAGTTTACCTTTCTTTTGACATTTTTTCATTCTCTTTTTTAACCATTGAAAATCATGACGTTTAGAGATTCCTTTTCTTTCTTTTGTTATATCAACCACTTAAAAGAATATATATTCATGAAAAGGGTAATAAATATGGAGTTTGACCTCTATTTGGGGTATTTCTCTCTTACTATCGCAATGGATGTGTACGACAGAGGCTGGGGAGGGTCTCTAAGATGGATGAACCTAAAGAAACCACACTAGACGTTCAAGTGGAAGACGCACAAGATTCCTGGTCGAATTCTGATTGGGACATAGAGTTCCAGAATCAGCAAAGAGAGATTATTGAGCTTTGGGATGTTTGCAACGTACCCTTGGTTCACAGGTCTTATTTCTTCATCCTTTTTAAAGGAGACCCATCAGACGCAGTGTACTTGGAAGTTGAGCTTAGAAGGTTGTTCTTCATAAGGGAAGCCTTTTCTCGAGGAACTAATGCTCGAAAGGGTGATGCTATCACTCAAGCTTCGAGGTATATTCTTTTTTTCTTTTCTTTTATTTTTATTTTTTCCATTTGCAGAGTTTCATCCAAGGCATAATCTAATAATGTAGACAGAACTTTTGAGCAGACCCAAATAGAATTAGTTTAAGCAGCCCATATCCATACTTAGCATTTGCAGACGAAAGTACCAACCAATTTACTTTTTACTGTTAAACTTTAAGAGGATCAAGAGTTTCTTACAGAAACCCCTACGAATTTTGAGAGAAGGGCATAGATCATATACTTCATTCCTGAAAGAAATTTTCATGCATATAAGTTGCGGTTTCTCTCTTCATGAGAAGGAAATAGCATGTAAGAGAGCTAAATTTTGAAACGTGGCATGCACTTATTTGTACACTGTTATATCTTGAGGAAGTATTGGTCTAGAAACCAGAAGGAAAACATGTATTTGTATCAAAGAAAGAGTTGACATTGGATTCTAGACCAAATTGCTAAATTCATCCAGTGTAATTACTTGGTACTAAAATATTTTGTAAACTGGAGCAGCTTGAAAGCTCTAAACCGCGAGAGGGAAATGTTGGCAAGGAGGATGAAGAAGAAGTTCTCAATGAAGGAAAGAGAGGCCCTTTACAAGAAGTGGGGTATTGACTTGAAGACAAAGCAAAGAGGCATACAATTGGCACGAATGCTATGGTCAAGAACAAAAGACTTCGGCCACATCAGCGAAAGTGCTGCCCTCGTGGCAAAGCTACTTGGATTTGTGGAACCAACTCAGGTCTCCAGGGAGATGTTTGGGCTATCCTTCTCACTCCAATCCTTAGATCACAGGTCTTGGAAAAGGAATATGTCTCTTCCTTTTTAAGCTTTGTACCATCTCATATTAGTACATATATTAATGTCTCTACTCATCCATACTTGTAGAATCCAATTATTTGAATGAAAATGCCCTAGAAGATGGATAAGATTCTCTCACTTTTCATCTTTTATGTTATATTATCAGTCTGATTGACTGCTTTGTTCATGTGTATATAAACACTTTCGAGGGATATACTTACAAAGAGGATAATTATTTTTTCCCTCCTATGATGAGAAAAGGGCATTTTGCTGCTGTGGTTTAAATTGACAACAGGAGAAAATTACTTTTCCGAACGCTCGAGACATTTGATTTCATTGACAATGAACTTTACATAGGCAAGTGTACTATTGAAAGATTAATAGCCACTAAAGAACACGTTAAAAAGAAAGCAAACTTCCCACTAAAGTTTTTCTATCATAATCTCTCGATACTAAAACTTACTGATAATAAAACTACCCACCACTTCATGAGAAATTATTAGATGAGGCTGGCAGTTTTATATCGTCGGCCTCATGAGAGAGAAATCACAAAAGAACCTCAAATATATTCATAGTAGTTATCTAGGGGCATACAGATTTTCGAATTAACGTTTTTTTTTTTTTATAAGAGACACGAGATGTAAGTATTGATCACAAAAAAGAAGACAACCTAAGGGCGAGGGGTAGAGGAAACCCCTCCCCAAAAGAGCTATTACAGAAAAGCCCTCCAATTTTGGAGAATCGAGCTTAAGGAGTAATTACAAAAGAATTTGTTGTAACTGTAGTACCACCTAGACATGGTAAGCTGTACATTACTCCATAAAAAGGGAAATCTGAGGATTTGTTCTCAAACATTTTATTGTTTCTTTCCCTCCATGTGTTCCACAAGATTGCAGCCACCACCAAAAACCATAAGGTTCCTCTAGCGTTACTGAAGCTTCCTCCATTAAGAGCTTGCGAGAGCCATTCATCAACCTTGCTGGGGAGGCAATAGTCAAGGTTAAACAGATTAAAAGCTTGAGTCCAGCACTTATAGGTTATGGGCAGTGGAGCAATAAGTGATCTAGAGTTTCTTCCTCACTGAGGCAGAGAGGGCAAGCTAAGGGGGAGAGCAACCAGGTTCGGCATTTCTTCTGTAGGCGGTCATGAGTGTTTAAGCTTCTGTGAACCACCGACCAAAGGAAAACTTTTATCTTCTTTGGGATCTTAGATTTCCAAATGGTCTTAAAAAGGGGGAGCTGGAGGGTTCTACGAGGTTTGGTGATGTGAGTGAAGGTAGCCTTAGTTGATAAGGTGCCCCCTTTGTCAATATTCCAGATGACTCCATCTTTTGAATCTCCCAAACTAACCATGTCTAGCTTGTTTGTGAGCCCCAACCAGCTTTCAAATTCTCTGTCAAAAAGCCCCCTTCTGAAGCCTAAGTCCCAGTCTTGATGGATTTTCGAATTAACGTTATTAGGAGGCTGCCACCTTTAGTAATTTTTTCCAATATAGTTTAACCTGTTAAGGCATATATCTTTGACCAAAAGATAAAACGTTAAAATCCCTATCCCAACGTGTTGGTGAACAAAAAAAATAATAAAAATAAAATAAAATTCCCTCCCTAAAACTGAAAATTTTCAAATGTTCATTTCCATGAACTATTTGTGGTGTGATGAGCCTTCCAACCACCTGTCTCTTTCACTGTTTTTGCATACAAAGGTTGGAATTTTATCTTTAATATCTTTAACATCACCTGGTGTCCTCCAAATAGAGAAGAAGATGAGCTTCACAAGTTACTCTCGCACTGCTTCTGCTCCTATGGAAAGAAATGAATTGTAGAATCTTTCCGAACAAGCTAGAATTTTTTGTGTATATTTTTGTGACCCTGTACAGCATAGCATACAGCCCCAGGTTGGAGTGCTCTTCATAAAGTTTTTTGTCATTCTCTCGTTTTGGGTTTCTTATTAAACAAAAGAAAATAATGAACTATTTGTGGTGTGAACATCCATCCATCCAGCAACTTCCTAAGAAAGGTTTGATAAATGCATCCAGTAACTTAATCTTCACTTCCATATGGTTACTTCTCCTTGTTGCTTGAAAGGTAGTTCCTCATATAAGTTTTCACCGTTCAGTTCAGCTCGGTTTTAGAGTCGAACCAAAACTGAACTGCAGTTTTTAAAAAGAAAAATGTTAAACCGTTCAGAACCTAAAATAGGTAGATACCGAGCTTCTTAGAAGCTAAAGTCTTCCCCAATAGGCTTTCCAGTACCCACTGACCCCAGCTTTCGTAAATCGCTACAATATCATAAATAGGTTCCACATTTCACAACTGATGAGTGCAAACATGAGGATCAAACCTGGCATGAAGAATCACATGTTGTCTTCAAACGTGGGAGCTTGAAGACCAAATCTGAATAGAATATCTAGGCCCAGCTCTCACTCGTAGCTCTGTTGCGATGCAGTTGAGCTGTTGCGCTCGGTTGACAGCTGGTCCCATAAAATGGAGAGAGATAAATAATGTAGGAGAAGAACGAGTAATAAGGAAGAGTCAAAGAGACAGAGAGAGAGAGTGATAGAGAGGAAGAGTTAGAAAGATAAACGAAGACAGACAAAGAAAGAGAGAAAGAACCTCATGTGAGAGAGCTTGTGAGAGTCTGATCCTCATACGAGATGCACACTTAGCAAGCGCGTTTAGTAACATTTACCCAGATCATTATAAAGTAATATAGTGTATGAGACAGGGAATGTATGATAAACTAAATTTGAACTGCTCAAAAAAGCTGAAAATATATTATTAACATATAATAAATTCCATAACCCTTGACAGATGCCTCACTTCCCAGCTCTCTTCCTCTTCACAGACACTAAAAATGTTATGATAAAAAACAACCCAGAAGAAATGCATTTACAGGCTAATGAAATTTTACAACTTTCCAATTATGATTCGAGAACAGCACCTTTGGAAATTTTCCATCCTGAATTGGAATATGACATCTCGTATCTTGTGGTATAGGTTTTGCTGTTTGAAGCATTGTGTTCTGGATGGTCTACATCAATGAGATGGGCTAATTCTTCAAGAGTTGCTTCCACCACAGCACGCCGACCATCTAACGACACTGTTACACTGTCAATGGTCAGGTTTGATAGTTTGTAGTCGTAGAACCAACCGAGTTCCGCAATTTCGGCTGCACGATCCGTCCAGATCTTCAACATCTCACCATCCAAAATCTGGAAAAGATACATGAATGGCGTTATGTTTTCTTTAATTGATTTCCCTCCAAAACCACTCAAAAGCATACTGGAGAACTTTAAATTTTTAGTTGCATCAATGCATTGCTAAAACAGGACAAGTTGATAAATTTTGGATTCGTTGGATGCAAGATGCGACATGTAACTGTGAGAGAAACAATACTCTGATATAAATCTGAAAGAATGATAGTGAGTTACCTTTAACCTAAAAGCAATATGAACAATGATACTCTTCGTACAAATCAGTTTCAACATCCATTGTAAACATTACCAGAAAGGAAAAATCTTTCCTAGATATTCCACAATGAACCTTTTGATGACAAAACTATTGAGAAATTCATTTAAGATACTTAAATTTCTACGTATATAAATGCTACTGAAGCAAATGTGATGAAAGTGGTAATTCTTATATCTCATCACCATCGGAAAGGGAAACATAGGTGCTTAAACAAGAAGCGCTTTTCTTTGCTTCAGTGGAAAGTACATGAAATTGAACACTCAAAAGATGCATACTAGAATCCAATATAAATCCCACTATAGATATACCATTAATTCTCCGAATCTCCATATTTAGTCATTTCATAATGTTTTTCCTGGTAAGATATAAAGAAGTCTCGTTTAAAATTCTTTAGGTTCTATAAAATTAAGTGCTACTTAAGCAAATTTGATGGAAGTGGAAACCAATTTGGAAAAATTAAACACCCCAGAAAAATAATTGAAATGTTTGCTTATCAGGAGGTCTGCATAAAACTGCAACGATGTTAACAAGACAATCTTGTACTTTAACAATCAATTTATTTTATTTTTGCGGAGGAGGGGAGGGGGGAGATGCCATTTTGTCAATTTTCATGCAGCTAGTAATCTTCTATACGAATGTGGAACATCCATACCTCTGATAGTTTTGCTAGGCAATGATCAGGTCCAAAAGCCAGAGACTTAATGATCTGCCATTTGTGAACCAGACCTTCTGCAATCCGTGCATCCATTCTGGATGGTTCCTCCCTGTACTTTTCAACTTCCGATGCTGCACAATTAAAAATCGGGTTATGAAACTCAGAGATCAGGTTTCCTCCCATGAAATTGACAGAGGAATCAGTTCATAATTTTATTTAGATAAGTTGGCTATTGGAATCTGAAATCAGATTTGGTATCACCATTATGATGAAAAACAGCAAAATGATAGAAAGTTGAGTTATAGAATACACTAAAGCACATTATGAATCCACCTAGGCCCTAGAATTGTGTCACAAACCTTTGAGAAAAGCTGAGTTGGAAACTGATCAAACTTATATAACATTTTCAATCTGCCGGAAAATTATTACAGTACTGCATCTAAAAAGAAAAAAGAAAAATCCCACTTAACCACGAGACTTATTAGACTTCAACTAGGACTTACATGTCCAATAAAAATTATGAAATTTAATCAAAACTATAATTTAAAATACATCAAGGACAACATCATTCTAAAGTGGTACTAAAAACTTACTAATATGCAAAAAAAAAAAAAAAAATGAATCCAAAATAATATATGATAATTTTTTTTAGTTCAACAATTGGGGGTAGGGGATCAAACCGTTGACTTTTGGTAGGTAATATATGTCTGAGATATGCTCAAAATAATATATGCTAATTAAAATGCAAAAAAGATCTAGCATTGGACTCCTACTTATAACCCTGCATTAGAAATGAATGATGAATAGAGTTGATTCAAAGTTTCTTGATGTAAAATCAACAACAATCCAATTTGTCAGGATAGGCACTGTCCAGTAATGCCAAAAGGGAGAGAAGAAATTTGACAATTTGCAGCAGAGGCATAAGAAACGAAACTCTACTTTGCCTCCACGTGAGAAGGGAAAAACATCTGCAAGTTTTGATGGCCACAAGGGATAGCAATGTAAATCATACAACAGAAAAGGAATGAAACCATATCAGCTAAAGAAGTTTGATACGCAAAATCCTCCCACATGGTTCACATAAGCAAGGAGAGCAAAGCACGCAAGGGAGGGGGTGAAGTTAGTTATCTTCAGAGGGAATATTTGGTGGGGAGGGGACCAGTGGAGCCATTTCCGTAGAGAGCATTATCCCTTACGTGAATTTTGTGTATTGTTGGGAGAGAGTTTCAGAGGCCTCTCAAACAGTGAAATTGCTACCAGTTGTTCCATCAAAGTTTAAGCTAAACCACTTTTGACAAGAGCACGCTCCATACATAACATGAGGTTATAAAATAAAAATATGAATTGCCCTGTGCTTATTGTGAACTGGACAAATCAAAACCAGGCCCATTAAAGAAATGATATAGACAATGAATACCACCCGAACAAGAATGATTATGCCTCAATATAGCTCATACAATTCTACTATAAATTCTCCAAAGCATAAAATGATTTTCAACAATGTTTTTAACATTTACACAAGAAAATACCTTATATTATAAGACAACTGCCTAGAAATTTAGAAAGTCTAAATTAGGAAGCTAAAATTACTATTTTCTATTTGTTATTTTTGAGTATTTAGATCATACCCACACTGGTATCGGATGCCATTGAGGAATCAGCTTCCTTAATTAGAGCAGATGTGCCATTTCTAGCAGGTAAGAATCTCAAGCCAGCTAAAGTTATTAGCCCAACTACCACACCAGCACACATGATCTTCACACTTGCATCTTTAATTTGATCAGTTATCGGTTTTTCATCATTTATTTCATCAGATTTAGAGCTCTCAGAAACCTTTGATAAGTTGGTGGGTTCATTCTCATCGAAGTTCACTATAGGTCCTTGATTATTTATAGCAGGAAAAACATAATCCATTTCAGCGTCTGCCTCGCGCCTAGAACTGTTTTGACCAAGGGGAAACACCTTCTGCAGTGCCTGAATTGCACTCGACTTTACGTGATCTAGAACTGCAGTCGCCTCAGCGCCAATCTTCACAATAGCTGCAGCAGCAGCCAGGGGTGAACCATTAACTCCTTCCAGTTTCTCTAAGTACCTCAGAACCGTAGGATCATCATAGTAATCTCCAAGCTTAAAATAAATATTTTTAGTGTCTCTAAATCTGGAGAACACCACTTCTGCCAGCCATGTCTCTAACAGTTTACATAGCCCCGGGAGATCATTTTCAGAATCATCCTTCGAATTATCGAGGATAAAATCTACAATAGCAGGATTTCTATAAGGTGAACTCTCACTGTTTAAGCCCAGCCATGATCGACACTCATCAAGTTCTCCACCAAGTAATGAACATAGCCCCCTCTCAAGAGCAAAATCAACCTCACGAGCTGCATATGCTGTGCCAGCAGTCCCTCCCTTAGTTTGCTGAAGTTGTTGGAAGAGATTGTCAGCATCTTGGATAAGGTGTGGTTTTTTGCCAATAAAGGCCTGTGCCACAAGTGCAAGCGCCACTCCATAAACTTCAAAACTTTCTGCAGGAATATTTGTTGGTGTAGCAACAAAGAGATCAACCTTTCAACAAGAAAAATAGAGGCTTAATGTAACAAGCAGCAAAAGCAAAATCCAGGATAGTAATTTTGGAGATTCCAATTCTGCAAGAACCTGTTCAGATGCAGTCATTCGTTCAAATGCCTCATTCATAAAATCTTCACGGGTGAACCCACCAGCAATAGCTGTTGCTCCCCCTCCTCCAACAGCCCACAGAATATTCCGCACTCCATGAAGACCCTCTCCCCTTCTTGTGCGCCACTCATCATCAAGCGGTAAAGCTAAAAGTTCCAGAACACACCGAGGTGTTATCTCTTCCAATGTCTCATCAATTTGTGCAAGCAAATCTGGTGCAAGGCTACTGGCACCCTCTTCCTACATTCGCAAAGGTAAGTGTCATCAATCAGCACAACATAACTAGAAGGTCAGATGTAGTCTTGATTTTATGCTTTGTATCATCATTGGTCAGTACTTTACATTTGAGATCAATAATCACCATTATTCACTTGAACCATTTCGGAATAATTGAATCTCGAGATTGAAGAGTTGCAATCAAACGTTTACCTGCAGCAACTTCAAGGCCCTCTCGAGCACTTCGCAACCCTGAATAAAATCAGGCGGAGATAATGCCATAGCATCCCTTGATACGTCAACATAAGCAAGAGCCATCGCCAGGACAATATCTTGCTTGAATGACTTTTGCAACCTTTCTCTGAGCAAGCTCTCTCCTATTTCAAGAACCAGCGCTGTCTCTCCAGCTTCTTGCAACACGCACAAAGCACCAGGAACCTACAAATTAACAATTGCAATCTCAAAAACCTGTTCAGTTACACTCATAACAGAAAACGGCACTGGTTCGGATGCTGAAAATTCATAGGCAGACAAAAAACTTGCAGCCTCATATATCAAACTTCAATTCATATTCGCTACATTTAGAGGTCAATTTAACTCAACTAACCATTACTGCGTTTAACATTGATCGTAGTATCATATAAATTACAATCGAAATAAGCGTTACCTTATCGAAAGGGACTTGAGTGAGGATGGTACCATCTTCATCTTCCGAAAGGCTCTGATTGTACTCTCTTCGCGAAGTGTGGTCCGCTAGGGTTTCACAAGCTGCCTGAAGAATCTGCCGGCGGCTTATCAGCGTGTCCTGGCTAAACCCATACTGCGGCGGCTTCGAAACTCTAGCTTCGTAAGCCCTCCTAATCCCATCCCCAAGAAAATGAGTCTCAGCTCCAAGTACTCGATAGAAATCAATGGGGATGGAAACCTGGCGCTCGGGGGAGGCAATTGGCGGAGGGAAAGTAGGAGAGATGGTGACAGTGGAAGATGAGAGAGAATGGGGGTGGTCGGAGGAGGAATCGGCGAGGAATTGAAAGTCTCCGAGAAGGCGCTCGGCCCATTTGCTAGCGGCGCAGGTCACGGAGGCGCTACCACCGCCAGAGTGGTTGAGCCTCCGTGGTTTCAGACGTGGAAATGTGAAGAGTGAGCGGCTGTGGAGACCGGTGGTTAAATGGCTCAACATTGTATCCATCGGAGTGCGAATTCCGGCGGAGCAACGCTAAGAATTCTCCTCCTTCTTCTTCTTCTTCGGTGAGCTCCGGCGAATTTGGGAGTCCGCGTAGTGCAGTGGCTTCAGTTCTAGTTCAATTGGTTGATTCTCAGCGGCGAGAGGTCGTGAAGTTCCAAGAGTAATTGGAAATAAATATCTGTCATTTTAATAATTGAGACTGGTTTCTCACAAACATTTCACCATTCCGTTGTAGTCTAGTTGGTTAGGATATTCGGCTCTCACCCGAAAGACCCGGGTTCGATTCCCGGCAACGGAATTGATTTTTAATTTTCTCCCTGGTTGAGATTTCATTGAAAATATTTGAGTGTGACATTAATATCATGCCTATGATGCAACCATCGAATTATCAAATATGTTATGATGATGATTATTTTGCGCTCTTGCAAAGGCTAATATGCATGATAATATTAATAATGTTTAGCTGAAAATGTTAAAAGAAAACCATTTTGGGAGTGCCTAATTTTAGCCTAATTTTAATAAATTTAATTATTAAAAATTCTATTCCCTTCATTCAAGAAGACAACCTAATTTTATTTATTTTGATTATTCGAATTTCTATTCCGATCAAGTGTTTGCCCCGGCTTATTTTTAAAAGTTAGTTTAGGAACAGTGAAAATATTTTGTGTAAACCTTGGACTTACCCTAATTCTTCAACTTTGATCATACCTAATACTTCCCAAACTTTTTGGACACCTACCGTTTGTATATATTGAGTTTAAAACACAATGAATAAATAAATTTAAATTAAAAAAATAATTTATTTTAATTTTCAAAACTTGACTTAAATTTTTAAACCAATTTAACAATTAAAAAAAACACAAATAGCAATGGTGTTCATAAACTTAATTATGAAAAATAAAAAATGAAAGAACAAAATAATTACCAAATGAACCCTTTACTAATCTAATCGAATACCGTGAAAATTACAAAATTAAGGTATAGTTTATTTTTCATTTTTCATATATTGATAAACTATTCTTAATTCCTTATCAAATGAAAATGAGTGAGATTTCACGCCAAATTAACACCCCCCCAGTTTTGGGCCAGTGTAATTCTGATACAAAATTTTAACATAACCAAGTGAAAACCATTTATGAGAAAAAAGAAAAAATAAGTAAAAAAATTGATATTTCTGCACAGGTAAAAAAGTAACAAATTCTCAAAAAAAAAAAAAAAAGGTAAAAAAGTAACAAATTTAGATGTGTTCCTCCGACTAGGGCACACAAATTAGAATTCTGAGTGCCTTGGGTTATTCTAACAAAGACTACTGCAACCAAGATGAGAAGAAATATTCATTGGATTTCTAGAACATTCAAATTTCCGCCAATATGAACAATAACTCGACAATAAAAATATATATAACTCCTCTCGTTCTTGTTGAAATTGGAGGTTCAAATCAGCACAATAACTCGACGATAAAAATATATAACTCCTTTCGTTCTTGTTGAAGTTGGAGGTTCAAATCAGCACAATAACTCGACAATAAAAAATATATATCTCCTCTCGTTCTCGTTGAAGTTGGAGGTTTAAATCAGCACACCCCGTATTTGTTGCAATACAGTACTGTACTGCTATGCGCTACATTCAAACTACAATAAGTACAAAAGCAACATAGCTTTCATAAATAGTATACATTGAAGAATTGATATAAGAGGAACAATCTGTTCCATAAATTGCTCTTCTCCTTTTGAATTTGTATGCAAAACGTGTGGTGTGGACTTCAGGCAGATATTATACCTTCGGGTAAGAGTTCTTTATCAGGGTCGGGGGAGAGGAATCTTCGGCATGCGTAGAAGACTGTCGAGTGAAAACTACTAGGGTTGTCTATAAACACAAAGTGCCCAGCCTGCACTTGTATGATGATCAAAGGAAAACCTCTAAGATGGAGGATAAAATAGAGACATTCATACGCGTATTTAAAGAGAGCGAGAAGGATGGAAAAACCTGAGGAACCCGTAATATTTCGCACGGGGTCTTCATACACTTGCGAGCTTCTTGAGCGCCTTGATAATTCATCCAATCTTGGTAACCGTAGATAAATGTTGTAGGAACTTTCCATTCAGAAGCACTGAGCAAAATGAAGGTAATCAGTCAGATGTAGATGTTCTTATCATATTCAGATGAATGAGTACCAAAAAAATGTTCAATTAATTATTTTCTGAGTAAGCTATCACGTATTCGAGCATTTTCTTTTCTTTTTCTTTTCTTTTTTTGAACAGTGTTATGAAGATAGAGCTTAACAGGCACTTATCCCTCGAGAGGATCCTAATTCACAAAAGTTTCTCATTAGAGCTATTCTCCTTCTCCTGAAATAACCCACCAATTTTTCAAGCTCCTAAATGTGTGTAAAAATACCATGTTGGGTCACCGATCAACCCAAAACCCAAACTTGCTAATAGGTTGTGGTAAATTTAATCCTTTATAGATACCTTAACCTACTGTAATGGTTCAACTTCAATCACTTCAATTGAATCACAATGGATTGATAAATCAAAGTAATTATAAGTAATTTTCGAGGCTACAAGGCCTAAAAAGAACAATCACTCACCATTCTATTACATAGACCAGAAATGCAGAATTAACATCCTGCTCAAAATGCAACTACTAGCACAAGCTTACAGAGGCACAGCCCCAAAATTAAAAGGAAAAAGTTGAGGATGCATAAGAAAGTTATTAATAAACTATTGAACTTAATTCAGCAGATACTCAATCAACTTAAACGACACATCTAGCATTCTACAAACAGTAAAGACTATAAATCTAAAATAACAAAATGGAACAGAAATAAAAGTTAGCCAACACATAATTTCAACAAAAAGTAAGTATGAGATAGTTTTAGATCAAAGAAAGTAAGTGAAGTTATCAAACCTTTGTAGAAGCGGCATCCGAGCAAATGCACCAAATGCGAAAATATATTTCAAGCACAATTCTCCACTAGCTTTGGCTGCTAACGTGTGATATACATAATCTTCACTTGGAAAAAGGAAGAAGTCAAAAATCAAGTTACATATTTATGCAGAATGCCCAACTCTTTATCTTCCATTACCTGTCAACAATCTGGATTCTTCATCACTCAATATATCTCCAATTGAGTATGTTCCAAACCTATTACTTGTATATCTGCGAACAAGATCTGGACCCCAGGGACCCAAACCTCTGAGAGATGCAGATTACACAAGATTAGGAGTCTTCCACATTTAAATATTCTAAAAGAAAAAAAAATTAATAGTGACTTAACCTAAACATAATTGCCCAATATTATGAAATATAGAAGTGCTGAAAATATACCAAAGATAAAAGTAAAAGTTAAGCAATGATACAGAAAATTATAAGCCTAATCTTTTTTATAAGGACTCTATAAGTATGAATCTAATTTTCCCTCTTACTTTTAACATCTTTCACCCAAAATATACCAACCACGTACACCAAAAAAATGAAGTGATTAAAGGATGGACTTCAGTAAAGTCATGCTGCTGAGTTTTTGGTCCATAAAAACAATTCTGATGATGACCTTAAAAACTGTACTATGGTGTGCTCATATATACTTTGGAATGAACACACCAAGAATTAATCCCAACACTTAAATACGGTAAGGTACGGCAGAGAAAAGAACTATATTATTTTGTTGAAGGAGTTGATAAACTGGAAGCTCTTTAGAAATAGAAAATACCTGACAAGCTTCTGTGGAGTAAAATTTGACTCCCACAAATGACTCAATACCGCTCCTTTCCATGTAGCTCTAAACCGTGTAATCCACTCAGACTTGGCATCTGACTCTGAAGAAAATCCGGCCGGTCCAACTAAAATTAGGTGTTTAATGTGCTCAGGATGCTGAAGAAGATGATAGTGACCTCAGAAATCACATAGTTATCATATATGTTTAATTTTAAAAAATTGGACTTTTAAAGCAAACACCTTGAGAGCATATTTAGCTGCAACATATCCGCCAAATGAGTGTCCAAGTAAAATAAAGTTGCTGATATTTTTTGCTTTTCGCCATTCCTCAAAAGAATCTATAAACCAAGCTTCAGTTTCTGCATCAGCAACATAACAATTAGAACCTTAACAGAACATAAAATACAATAAATTAAAGATAAATAGCTTGTTTCACTACCACGTTCATAAAGTTTAAAAGTTCTATGGCATAACTAAGTGCAAATAACATCAAATTTCAAAAATAATATTGTATGTTACTGCAATTGCAATAATAATTTTTTTTATTGAAAAAAAAACACTCTCTTGTTATATTAGAAGCAACAAGAATTATCTGTAGTATGGAAGTGACTATTCAACCTTCAGTGCTTCTGCATGTAAAATCAGGCCTGCTAGATCCACCCCACCTACAAACACGCAAGTAAAGAAACTTCAGTACAAAGTTATGCTGCTCATTCATAAAGAAATAGACTGCCCCTATTGGGGTTTGAGAATCTGAGATTCATGCAAAATGTGTAAATGAAATAAAAGATGAGCACAATAATACAGCGAAGGAGTAACATAAGGGTTACAGCACAGCAGACATCATATTTAAACGAAGTCAAGCCATCAAACAAGGAGATTTATTTTAAAAGATTTTGCTCACCCAAGTTGATCGATGGCAATGACCCGGAAGCGACTGGCAAGAGCATCAAAATTTCGGAAGAAGAAACCTTGGGAAGCAGCATAACCGTGAATCATTACAAGAGTCGGAGACTCAGCTTTGCCGTCGAATGTGACAGTGTTGATAAATCTAGCCTCATCACTTGAAGAACGAAACCACCTAACTTTCGATCCTGGCGGGCCAGAACCAATGCTAACCCGTTCTTGGACATAGGGAGTCCTGAAATTGAAAAAGTTCCAATATCATAAATAATGAGATAACGTCTGTCACAAAACTAGAGTTCGAATCATATATTATTCAATCCTATTGGAGCTCTTAAATGAAAACATGTAAAATTAATATTTGATCCGAATTTCCCAAGCGTGCATAAAATGGAAAAAATGCGAATTTACGTGTAGTCATGAAATCCAATGAACTTTGAATTGAAAGAGCTTCGAAATGTAGTCTTCTACAATTGATACGAATTTAACGTTCCAGAAACCAACAAATCTCATCTTCAAAATCTGGACTCAACCAAAACTTCCAAATTCCAAACTCCAAACACATAGCCTATTAACGATTAATCCAATTCTTCTCCTCAAGAAAATTCTCAACAACGAAAAGGACCTCTAGGGTTTCAGGAAAGGAGAAGAGAGAGAGCAATTACTTGACAAGAGAGAGAAGTCGCTTTTCGGCGGCGATGATTTGATCGGTCGACGTGGGAATCCAACGGAGAACAGAGGGCCACAAAGATCTCGATTTCGCCTTCTCAGCGGTAGAAGTGGAGGTTCCGAGTCCGGCCTTACTGATCTCTTCCGCCATTTTCGCGAATGAGCTCGAAATCCGCAGACGATTTATGGTCATGAAACGAACAAAAATTCAACCATTCCTCTGCGATTCAAGCGTTGTCCTATAAATGTTGAACGGTGTTCGTCCACCGGCCCGCCATACGACTTCGCCGACTTGGCGAGGAAGCAAATTAATAAAATAAACTTTTTTTTCTCTTTTGGTGATTTTTGTTAATTTTATTTATTTACTATTTCCACTCCTTCTAAATTATTAGCGGTGATTATTTTTTGCTGAAGAAGGCGTGGAAGCATAAAAAATAAGGGAATTTTTGTTATAGTCCACTCCTTGAGGATTTCTAGAAACCTTGCTTACATTCGCAGTGACGTAGCCTGCGAATAATAGATTCTTTTTTTTTCTTTTTTTCTTTTTTTTTCTCTTTTTCTTTTATACTTTTTAAATCTTAACCAACTTTCGAAAATGAAAAGAAATATTTTTATTTAAATTTATTTTAAAATAATGCTGCATTAAATAAAATTATATAAAAAATGCTCCTTTTAAAACTAATTCCAAAAATAATATTTTTGAATTTAATCTCTTACTTAATCGTCGTCTCCATGCCACTTTTAGTAGTCGGTCATCCCTTCAAAAGACGACCATAAAGATGTGGCGCTTCACGTCTGATTTTTTAAAAAAATCAAAACATGGTCGTCTCTGGTATTGAACACATCTCGAGTTTGTTTCTTCACCGAATGACCTGATTCCTAAGGAAATGATAAATATTATTATACATTATATATTAAAAATTAGATTTTTGTTCATTATACCAAATAGTGGCATAGTCGACCAAAGTGCAGTATTCTTCCTTAGACACCATGGTTTCAAACTCCAAAAAGCACAAGTTTTTTCTTTTTCTATTAATTAATCAACTTGTTAGTGTTTACTTATTATTATAAACGAACACGGGAATTTTTGTATATAAGATTATATATAACTAAAAAATAATCAACTTTTTAGTTATTATTATTATTATTTCAAAACAATACACATTTTTTTATTTTTTTTATTATTTTTATTTGTTTATTATATTTCAAAAAAATATCATTTTTAATAAATTATTTTTTCTTTTATTATTAATAAACTCTTTACTTATTATTATAAACGTAATAAAAAACGAGAAACGTATCAATCAAAGTTCGAACACGATAATTTTTGTATATAAGATTATATATAACTAAAAAAATTATTATATTAATAATTCAGATGATCACAAATCCACTAAAAACTAATTATATATATATATATATATTTTTTATACATGGTTTATTAAAAATAATATAAATAATATATAAATATAATGATATAATAATAATTAATGAAAAAATAATAATGAGGTAAGAGTTAGATTAATAGTAAAAAGAAAAAAGAAATGCACATGCAATTTATTAAAAAGTAAAAGAAAATAACCTGCATTATCCAGGATTCGAACTCATAAAACTGCACTTTTGTTCATTGCGCCACTAATTGGCATGTGAACAAAAATCTACTTTTTATTATATCATTTATAATCATATTTATTATTTCCTTAAAAATCCAAGCCGTCCCGTGAAGACGACCTCGAGATGCATTCCATTTCTATGGTCGTCTCTTAGGGACGACCAAGTAGGGGACTAATTCAAAAGCATTATTTTTAGAATTAGTTTCAAAAGAAGTATTTTCTATGTAATTTTATTTAATGCAGCATTATTTTAAAAATAAATTTAAATAAAAACACTATTTAAAAAAAATCCCTCTTTTGGAGCAATATCAAATCTCTTTTTGAAGCATATGCCTTAGTTTTATTCATTATTTGTCTATATATTTTGTGTATAACATTTTTTAGTTTGACAGTTAGAAAGTGAATGATTGAACTATCGATCTTAGGTATGATAATAGATGTCATGGCAACGAGATAAGTTTAAATTAGCTGGTTTAATTGATTGAAAGATATGAAGTAAAGTTAAATTTAAATAAAGCATTATTTTAATTTAAAAGCAGGAGGGCAATAAAAAATAGCTCTTAAATGTCAAAATAATTAGCATATACCTCCAACTTGTAAGTTTGAATCTCTTCCACAACATGTTGTATTAAAAAAAATAATAATAAAATAGTCCTTAAATTTTGTGTTGTTTTTTTTTTCTTTTTTCTTTTTTTGAAATGATAGATTTGTGTTGCTCTTGAAGTGCTCAATAATAATTTCTTAAGTTGAATTTTGAGACATATGATAAGTTTTAATCAAATGACATAGACCACCAAAATCAACTAGAATTAAATGCACAAAACTAAAAATATAAATTAAATCCTTTTTTGTTTCAAAATATACTTTTACAGCACAATCAATTATCACAACAATTGCGAGGTAGAGAATAGAACTATTGATATTTAAAATAATTTAGTTTCTACAGACTTAGAGCGCCCAAGAGGATAGATGTAGTCTTGTGTTTATAATGTTTCATATTTTTTTTAGATGTAGCCTTGTGTTTATAATTTTTCATATATTTTTTATTTAAATACTATATTGGTAGTTATACCATCAACCTGTTTATTTTAATCCATGTAATTTCAAAACATTCATTTATTATGTCCTTTCATATTTAAAATATTACGATTTTTGCCCTTATTTTTTTGTAAAATTTCAACACAAATTATATACATAATGAAAATTTTTATTACAAAGCTATGGCTATGGCTATTTATTAATTATATTATTGTGTTGAAAAAGATTATATAAAATAAAAAATGAGTGGATCAAATCCAACATTTGCACTCCAATAGAAAAAATCCTAGTTGCTAAGAAAACTCCTAGAATATTAAATCTTAGAATATTAAATCTCAATTAGACCGTCATCATATTTTGAACTCATTCCTTCTAAACCATTTATTATTTACCTTACCATGGTCCTTATCGACTACTAGGCCAATCCAAGCCCGTAATGGGTCGAGTATAATAGTACTTAAACCCATACTTTTTAACACTTTTATCCTTGGGAATCTCAGGTCATGAGAAAAGCTTTCTAGGATTCCCTTTTTAAATTTGGGAATCTATATTTGTTTTCTTCCTACTATCCATTTCATTAGGATGATCTGTCAGAAGGATAGGGCTACCTGACTAATCCCACACCAATAGACCAACCCCATATTTCATGTTTCATAATTCCAAGACTTCAAAAGAACATATACATTATACAACCAGTAGAAATCTGACTCCAATTGTAACTTTATCTCAGTCTACTGATACAAATAAAAATGAGGTTAAACTACAAATTTGGTCACTCTAGATTTAAAGGGTGAATCTAGGAATGTAATTGAAACTTCTTACAAATTCAAGGATGGTAAACATCACCAGAATCAAATTTGTAATTTAACCTCTAACTTATAAAAACAAAAACAAAAAGATCGAAACAGCTCTGCTAATTTCAATCATTCGAGACAATGCAGTCAAAATAGGAAAGATATCTAGCCAAGCCACAAGCTAGTCCGAATTACCCATCGGATATTTCAGAAGCACAAATGAGTAGTCTAGAGGCACAAATTCATGCGCAAAACTCAGCACAATAAGCAGCCAAGGAAACAAAGTTTTATGTTTATTGAGAAGAATAATTAATTCCAAATCCTTGTAAGCACAGGATCCGTGTGGTACAGCAATCACACAACAACACAAGAATATTTGAGAAAGTAAACTCAGTCATAACCACTTCTAATCAGGGAACTACAAAAACAAATCTTGGAAGAAAAAAAAAAGAGAGGCATAATACACAATCTCCAAACGAAAAATATTCAATTAATCAGCTCTTGACTGACCAGCCCGGGAGGAGAGAATAATGCCAACGATAAGTCCGTAAAGGGCAAGAGCTTCTGCAAAAATTAGAATGAGAATCATCCCAACAAAAAGCTTAGGCTGTTGTGCATTGGCCCTGCAGAAGACAAACATAATTAGATACTTCCCCTTCGAAAGATCTATATCATAAGTTTTTGTTTCAACCAGATAAAGAAAATCTAACAGGAGATTTAAAGTTAAATACAAATGGCATGCATCACCAACAAGCAAGTTGAAAATTATTAATGAGAAAACCACTAAACAATTTAAGGAAACAAAATGCGTAGCAAATTACATTGAAGTAGCAACTCAACTCAAACCCAAATGGATGATTCAAAAATAGACCCAAACAAGCAAATGAATAATTCTCTAGTTACTGTCACAAGAAACAAAACATTGCTTGCTTGGCAAACAGTTTGTGCAAATTTCCATGGATTAAAAACAATAATTATGCCATTAACCTTTGCAGTGGTTGAAGCAGTAGACTGTTAATAGTGATCTGAGGGAGGAGGTAATCGTGTAGGAATTTAGACACAAAAGCCAACAACGTAGTGATTTGAACTTCAAATCAACAGTTCAATCAGATTTAGGCAGACTTCAATCCTTAAATGTTACCACGTCAGAATAAACTAAAATCATAAATTAATTCTCAACACAAGCATCCCATCCCTTCCCACAAACAAATCTAATTCCACTACTCGAACATGTTTTTGAAATAGATTCTGATAACAAATCTTCAATCAAAGAACTTCTACCGCAGTTGAAATGGCAGAAGCAAATTGAAAAGACAAACTAATAAACCTTAAAAAACGAAATCAAAGCAGATGGAAGCCTCCATCCATAACACCTCTAAATCTACGCTGTAAAGTAAATGGTTAAAGAATCTGTATCAGCTCAAATACATAAAAAAGAGTACCTAACGCCAGCATCGCCGACGATGCCGATAGCCATGCCAGCAGAGAGACCGGCAAGGCCGCAAGCAAGACCAGAGGAGAGATGCGCGTAGCCATCGAAGAGGTAATAAGATTTGGCCTTAGGGTTAATCCCCGTACTGATGATCACAGCAATAATAAGGCCATAGATACCCAAAACTCCGGCCATGACCACCGGAACAATGGACTTCATCACCAATTCCGGCCTCATGACTCCCATAGACGCCACTCCAACCCCGCTCTTCGCCGTCCCGTAAGCAGCTCCCATACCTAAACAAAACAACTAGAAAATGAATCCAATCCGAGGAAGATCCATAAGAAGAGATATGCAGCCAAATGCGTATGATGAAAAATTCATACAGGAGAACACCAGGGCCGCAGCGGCGCCGAGAAAACCAAAGAAGGGTGCCGTTTCATCGCCGCTGAAAGGTGACGCCATTTCTCCGATTGGGTTAGAATTTAGATCAGATCTGAGGGAAATTGAAGCTCTCTCTCTCTCTCTCTCTCTCTCTCTCTCTCTCTCTCTCTCTCTCTGTGATTTTCTTTCCTTCAGATACCGCCTTTTTGTTTTGCCCCCTTTTCTTGTGTCTTTGATTCTATAAAATCTCTCCACGCTATCTGGAATAATCGTATGGGAAAAAAAAGGCAAAACTAAATTTTAGAAGTAAATTTTAAATTTTGATTTATATAGTTTTGAAATTTATAAAAAAAATAAATTATAAATTTGCTCCCTACAATAAAAAAATGTCTAATAAATTTTTAAATATTTATTTTTGTGTTTGATAGGTTTAAATTAATTTATACCTAGTCAAAGCGAGCATAACTCAGTAGCAATTAGTATATATCTCCATCCAATAAATCGTGTGTTCGAATTTAAATGAAAAAATAAAAATAAAAATGATCTCACAAGCAAGTTTTTGGATGTTGGTGTAAAAATAAATGTCTCAATTTAAATGCGATGAAAATATAAAGAAAATGTTGATAGGATTGATATTTATTAAAAAAATGTATAAAATAAAAAAAGCTCATAAAAACTTATTTCTCATCTTATACAGGTTCTTTTTTTTTTCTTGAAAAGGTTAAATATTCTTATAATTAAACTATACCCACATGAGTAATATAATTCGTATTTTGTTACGCTGTGAATAAGAATATATATTATTGAAAAATTTTCTTTATATATATATAAAATGAGGGTGCATTTAGTTGGTGACTTGAAAATTTCCAATATATATCAATAATACAAATAATACATTTGTAGAGTAGTAAATTTACCCTAACATATATGTTATAAATTTGATATAATTATTATTTTACAATATTATATAGTTTATCATATATTATATTTTACATATTCTTTTGACAAAAAATAAAATGAATTTATAACATGAAATATTATATTTGTCAAAGTTTTTATCTTTTTAATGTAATTCTACCTTATAAAATTTCAAATTTGGAAACGTGAAGAAAAAAAATTCTACTATTTGACAAATTCTGATCATGTCACATGAGAAGGAAAGTAGAAGACTAATTGAAGGGTTTACCTCATCAACAATTTATTGACTTGATCAAACTGAAACTCCCAAAGAAGGAAATATTTCACAATTTTTATTTTTGAAACATGAGATGCCAAAGAGATAAGGGATGTAAAAGATGCAGCATAAAGGAGAAGTAGCTCTCTATTGGGCCCCCACACCATATAACCTATAATCTAAGGACACCCTTCAGAATAAGAATATTCATCCATTTCCCTTCACAACAATAAATACCGAACACCTTTTCCCTCCGACCTCTCTCCCATCCCTCTCTTTGGCTCTCTCCAATGTCATCACTGCTGCCAACTAAACAAATATAACACTATACATTTTCCTTTTTAAGAAAAGCTCAACAAAAGGAGCTAAACTAAAAGAACGGACTTCAATCTAGCAAGATCAAACTTAATGACTTTGGATACTGATATCAAACGAGAAACGTGAAACCGAGCAATGGCCAACACACCTCCGCCCGGTTGTTTTATACCACAAATCCCATAGAACAGTAAAGAAATCTGGTTCTACCACAAAAACCAGCCGGTTTAAACTATAATAACAATAAGCTGTTTGAAGCCTTGGGCCTTTTTTCATATAATCTAAGGACAGGATTATTCAGTTTAAAGCAAGGAATTTAATGAAATATCTATCTGCAAACTGTTAACATAAAAAATATTGCAGTCCAAATGCAGAAGAGATATCTAGCCATCAACTAGTCACTGCCTCAGCAAGATATTATCTCCAAACACGTTGTACAAAAAGACGTCTACACAAAATTTCGAATCAAACTTCAGCAGAATAAGACCAATGCATAGGAAACAAAGTTTAATCTTTATTGAGAAGAATAATTAATTCCAAATCCATACAACAGCTACAGAATCCGTGCGGTATAGAAATCACACCTCATAAGAACATTTGTGATTTGAGAAAGTAGGCTTAATCACGGTAACCCATTTTACTCAGAGTACAAAACCAATTCTTGACAAAAAAGAGGAGAGACATACTACACAAACTCCACACACAAAGCATCCACTTAATCAGCTCTTGACTGACCAGCTCGAGAAGAGAGAATAATCCCCACGATAAGTCCATAGAGTGCAAGCGCTTCGGCGAAAATTAGAATAAGAATCATCCCGACGAAAAGCTTAGGCTGCTGTGCGTTGGCTCTGCAGAAGACAGATATAAATGATAAGTACCTCCTACACATAAGAAGCGTTTGAGAAACAGAACTCAGATAACCACCAGCAAACTCCCCGTTGTTGCTTAACTTTCATGAATTCACTTAATTTTCTTCCAATCCTTGTACTTTCAAGTTTCATGGACCAAAATATTATGTGGTCCTGATTCTGAAGTTCCATACAAATTCATTTTGATCCTAGTTAAATATTTGCATTGGATTTGACATAAATCTCCAGCCACCCATTTCCACACCCAATACAGAACCTTGTACATATGATTTTAAAACATAAGTCTAACATGATGCCACTTAGACTTTTTGCTAAATCCATTACAAAATTTAACTGCAAAGACCAAAAAGATTTTTTATGAAAAGATCCAAAGACGACAAAAATAGAATATCTGAGATTAAAATGATGTAAATTTAGGAATTATAATAGGATTTAAAAGAAGAAAAAATTGCCGAACAATTATTTTTAAAAATCCAACAAAAGAAGCAACTCGATTAAATGGATAATTGACAAATGACCCACCCAAAAAATATTATCTCACCACAACAAGAAAAGACCAAGTTACTGGCAGGGTTTGAGAAGATTATAATGCATTGCACGAATTATCGTGTACTAAAGACTAAAGGAAGCAATAGTATCAAAAAATCCACACAAAAACTAAAACAATAACCTCTAGTTATTTACATAACTACGATATGGATCCATCAAAATCCCACCCAACAGACAAACCCTAATCCACCATTTGAATATATTAGAATCACACTTTGACAACAAAAATTCAAGACGAAGATTCTGGGGAAGGAATCTAAGACAAAGGCAAAAACAAGTTGAAAGATAAACAAGACCAAAATGAACGAAATCAAGCCAAAATCAGTACACCGCATACACTAATCTATCAAAATGCACACACGACGGCAAGAAAAACAACCCAACGTGTAAACAACATATAGTACCTAACACCCGCATCGCCGACGATCCCGATAGCCATGCCAGCGGACAGACCGGCAAGGCCACAAGCAAGACCAGAGGAGAGATGCGCGTAGCCATCGAAGAGGTAATAAGATTTGGCTTTAGGGTTAATCCCAGTACTAATAATCACAGCAATAATAAGCCCATATATACCCAAAACTCCAGCCATAACCACCGGAACAATCGACTTCATCACCAATTCAGGCCTCATTACTCCCATAGACGCCACTCCGACCCCGCTCTTCGCCGTCCCGTAAGCAGCTCCCATACCTAACAGCGAATCAGTAAAAGAGAAAAAAAAACCCCATCAAAGATCCACACCCAAAAACGCACCATAGAAACACGAGAACAATCAATCAAAAAAACCGGCATTGGATCGAAAAATCAATTACAGGAGAAAACGAGTGCCGCAGCGGCGCCGAGGAAGCCGAAGAAGGGAGCCGTTTCATCGCCGCTGAAGGTTGACGACATCTTTCTGGGTCCGCCGGTGAAGACGAAGGTCTCCGATTAGATCAGATCTCAAGCTCTTCTGCAAATATGCCCACAGGCCACTTCGTCGTCTCCTCTCTCCAACCCTCTGAAATTCTCACGCTATCACAAATTATTATTTCACTTTCAGAATAATCATCGGGTCCTACAGCTGGGCTTCCCACGGGCCCACCAAAGCCCAATCAATGGACGCAGGCAGAATAATAGGTAAAAGTGGGCCGACAATAGGCCCACATCTTGCTGGCCCAATCGTGTACCTGCACTGCGCGTATTGCAACTCAATCATAACGTTATTTTAAACTATTTTAAATATGCTCCAACTTTACTAAAAATTATAAAATGATAAGAATTATAATATATAATACTTGGTAAAAAAAAGAAATCTGAAAAGAAAAAAAATGTATGTTTTCAATCAGTCTGACTTCAAAAGGTTAAAAAACTAGATGCTACCAATGAAAAAATCCAAAATCGAAACTTATCAGGAAATAATATGTGATCAATTAAACCATGCTCAAATCCATATTATGCATATATGTGTTTTGGGTTGGAAATAATAGAAGCTATCAAAGTTTCCCAAGCTTCATATTCTTTTTAAACGTTCAGAACTTTAATGATAAGTTTAGAGCATGTACAAGAACTAGCAGAGGTCAAAAATCAAGTGGAACTTATGACGAAGTTTCGTTAAATCTACGATTCAAATTCTCCAGCTGCGATCTCAATCGGCAAATAAGGTTAAGCAAAAATGGGGGGAGCAAGGGTGAGTCGTCATTTCGATCGTATCGGAATACGATCACGAGTAACAAGATCAAGTTCTGTTATAGCAAAAATTTAGCATATAATACACCACAGAACCAGTCCATCAGATGGATACTGAATTCAATGAATGATGATAATAAAGCAGCTAATGGCTATTGTTTTACCTTCTGGGAAGCAACTTCTTCCTACTCCAATTCAAACATCACCAAATACATGGCATATATAAATACTATCCTTCAAAATCGCTAGGCACCAGAAAGATCCTTGTACTGTCGTCGGAAATAAAAGACAACGGAAATTGATCAATGGCTTGCATAAAACACCAATTCCAAATAGCATTAAGAAAAACACAAGCTCGTGTTCCTCTTTTTCTTTTCTTTCTCCCTACTTCGAGAATATAACATTACGAATACGGTTACTGGGAGGTAGGTTACTGATGCTGCCTATAGCACAACCTCATGGAGCTAAATGCATATAATTTGCACAGTTCATTTAAAATGATGTTCAATAATCAATACTGGCATCAGTACAAAATCACATACCAAAGATCACATGCTTCACTTCAGATTATACTTCTCCTATCCATGACTTATTCAGAAAGTTGTAAATGTCCCATGTCCTTGTTCAGTTTCAAAACAGATAACTAACATCTGACCTTGAAAATTTTAGTGCTCATGGATTTGCAAAATCATACATAAATAAGCAACAGCTACGATAAGAATTGAAAGGATCTCAAATGGACTAAAAGAAAGATACCTATTTTTTGTGCATGAGAGAAGCAATCTACACTTTGCACACCTAGCAACAATCGAAAAGATAGTAAGCAGTAAACCAAGAAAAACAATTCAAGAACAAGAAAAAGGGAAGGAAATCTGAACTAACTTACAGATGCATCAGCATTATGTATATTGCATTCGTTTTCGTTTTCCGACTCGCATATGCAGTTTGATCTCATCTCATCTGCTGCTATATACCATCAACATTATTGTTCTCTACAAAAGAAGCACTTACCAAAACAGTCTAAATTGGAATATCTCATTCCGAACAATACATTTATTTTACTAAATAAAAATTATGACGGCTTCCTGAAACAATGGATCAAACCAAGAGGTAAAAAATTCATTAAGTTACAGTTAAGATTGATGGGAGATAGTCACAATTAGATAGGAAAAATGGCCTAGAAGGCACCTTTAGTTAATATATTCAAAGAGAGACAGGTAAATTACAATGTTCAATCATAAGGATTGAGCCAAATTTTTGCAAATAAATGAAAATTACTGTGTGATTGTTGTCAATGAAATAATTCTAAGCTGTACAGGTCGAGAGGGAAAAGGTGGAAAAGAAAATGAAGCATAACCTAAGGTCCATCACTAAAAACTGAAGGGCTTTATCTTTCACCCTTATAGTACAATGTGATGTTTTCTTCAACAGGCGCTCAGAATCCAAATGAGCTAGCAAAAGACACCTGGTGTGGGGCCAAGGAGTGGCAGAAATGCATACCATGCCAAAAATTATCCAGCATTAGGCTGTACCGCGGTACCAATAATAATCACATTTAACACCAGGTACCAATTATAATCATATCCGACAGCACGCACCAAAATCTTGGTAGATCATGGAAACTCCACAACGTGATTAAACAGGTACAAATGTCATATTTCTCAAATTGCAGCTTCAGAAAATAAGGTGCACTGGAAATGTAAATTAGGCGCCAAGTAAGTCTTTCACGCCAACTTATACCTTGGTGTCTTCCCATAATAAAATGAACAATCCATTAAGTCTCGAGAAGCTCACTGAGAAAGCCAGTCCAGTTGATCCTTGGGACCATCACGACTTCATTACCAACCAAGAAAATGACAACTAATCCTTGGGACTGTCACGACTTCATTACTGGCTTCATCCCCATATGCCTCTCTATTAACTTGTCTACAAAGGCACGAATCTGCAAGTGTATAATCCAAGTCAAGCAAAGTGGAAACCGATAAGGAACTATACAGTGGAAAGAAAGATAACAACAAAAGAACATTTTGTCTCACCAACGAAGAAGAAAAAATAGTATACATCGGTGGCATAAAGGGAACCATTTTGAAGTAAAATCAAGATAAAATCCAAACGGAAAGAATTCTAGAAATTTTCTTTTCCGCTACGGAAGAAGTTCCATGCGTAAACAATATAACCAGGTCTGGTAAATAGTAACTGATAAAGAATCTTTAGGATGGAAGCAAACCTTGTTCCTACGTTTAAAATCAAGAAACTCAGAAACAGTCATCCCTTTCTCTGCATCAGTAGCCTGTTCCATGACCTGATTTCCAAAGTTGAAAGGGTAAGATTTTAGAGAAAATAAAAAAGGAAACGTGGTTAAACATGTAATTCACTGCCCCCGCCCCCCCACCCAACAAAAAAAAAAGGAAGAAAAAAAATTTGTGGAAGATAATGTAAAAGAGAATGGAAAATTACTAACCTTGGTTGCACTTTTCTTCATAATTGACTTGTATCCATCCTTGTCAATCTTTCTTGCTTTGTAAAGAGGCATCAAGAGTGATGCGACATAATCAACTACGGCCTGCTTAATTCTGTCAGCCCCACGATGATGGTTTCTTACAGGCTCCTTATTGATTGTCACTTGTGAAATTGAGCTCTCATTCGCTACTTGCTCACTATTCCAAGTGGGTTTTTTCCAAGTTGTGTTTGAATCCTCCTCATCATTTACATGAGCTGCAGCTGCTTGAGATCGCCATCTCTCAATAGCATGATAATCTTTCATTCCAACACTACCAGCTGTATCAACCCATGCTTTAGTATATATACTACTATCCACGGGAGCGCTTTCACCAGAGTGCTCCCTGAAGTTTAACTGGCTAATGATCTCATTTGAATGGCTTCTTTGCGAAAGGTTATCTGCAGACATTCGTGAACTTTCAAGGTTAACACAAGCAGCAGAAAATTCCACAGACCAGTTCCTGACCCTGCAATTCCTTGAATCAATTTCTGATATACAATCTTGTCTTCCCAGAACACTGCCAGACAACTTCCTTTTATACTCACACTCATCCATTTGCGCATAATGCTCCCTTCTAGCAAATTTGTGAAATGAGGGTATTTTCGGGAGCTGCAGTACACACTTAGCTTCGGAAGATGCATAAGCCTGTGATATGAAAATTGCTAAATAAGTTTAATGCAGTCGTTGCTAACAGGAATAATTTTTACACCTCATATAAACCATTAAACGATATCAAATTCCAGTAAGATGGAAAATTTGTGATGCGAAAAGGGTATCTAAATACAGTTTCTCAATCCTATAAAAAAAAGCTTGTCACCTTTTGTGATCACAAGAAATTTTCATAATGAGATTACAGAGCCTCTGTAGCAAGCATCTTTCACAGATTAAATACAAAATTCACATTACTCTTAGAAACTAAAACAAACACCTCTGCCATTAATGAAACAGAAACCAAATTATGCTATGATTACTGTCATATTTTATCAGAGAAAAACAATAGAATTATTAGAGGGGAGGTTTGATCTCTTATTAGACTTCATGTTTCTCTTTGACCTCAAGTTTTAAGGATTTTGTAATTATCCGTTAGGTCTTATTTTATTAGATTGAAATTCCCTTTTTTAGGTTGGCTCCTTTTCCTTGGGTTATTATTTTGTATGCCCCTCGTGTATTCTTTCATTTTTATACTATGAAAGCCAGGTACCTTTTTCAAAAAAAAAAAAGAAAGCTATAAAGGACGAAGACCGTTCAATTTGTTAAATGTGTAGTGCTACACTACACTGCTGCTGCATTTAGTCCATGTTCATACTAACATAACAAAATATTCCGCCGTAGTAAAAATAATATAACATGGTAGTGATTCATGATGACACTTCCCAATAATATTATTAGAAATTTAAGTGACAGAGCCCATCATGATAAACTGCTGTTGCAAGGACATGGCAAGGAAGACAATACATCAACATCAAGTGACTAAACATTCAATAAGAAGAGAATTAAGAGATAACCTTCGCAGCTGCAAGTGCTGCTGCACGTGCTGCCTCAGCAGCAGCAAAGGCAGCCTGCTCTTCTTCTGTCATAGCAGCGTTGTTGTCTTCCATCTCCACATCCTGCTTTCCGAATGAACCCCTTGACCTCGATGAACTGATATCTGATTTTGACGAATTTTCCATTTCTAATCTTAATTGCTTGCTATTATCATTTTTCATGTTCACATCAGAAGGCAAGAGAATTCCAGCTGATCCAGAAGTCAGCAAATTGCCTCTACTATCCACAGCACTGTTGTTTGCATGCAGAGGAGGTTTCCCAGAAGAAGCATCCTTATTGGATTTTCTCTTCAATGATTCTACAGTGGAAACTGACTTTGAGAGTTTAAACCCCCCATTAGCAGCCTTTTCTTTACGGAAGACTTCAAGCCAAATGCTAACCAACTGACTTGCAATGGCACGAATGTCACGGCTTGTATGCACACATACCTTTTCTCTGACAGTTTTACCTATGCCTGCACCAATTGTTAGGAAAGGCATAATATGGTAAAATACCCTTAGCTAATCACAATAACTTCTACTAAATGTAAAAGCTTAACAAGACAACCTAAAAACATGAATGAGCGAACAAATAATAAGACATTAATCCCAAAAACAAACAAAATCTGGTTGAAAGTTCAAAGAGCTACATCAGTTACATAAATGATTCATTAAATAACAAAATTATTAAATGGTAAAGTTGCTAACAGACATAGTGGAAGAGGGAAAAAAAAGAGTAAATCGTCACTCAAAAAGCAAGAACACAACACAGCTGAACAGGGATATATACCTGATGAGCGAACTGCAATCAGATCAGTTGAAACTAGCACAAGAATACGAACACAGTGCCGAAGAAGTTGGGTTCCATCCTTCCCCATTGAGTCCTATAATCAATTATAGCCAAAATTTTAAATGCCAATAACTTGAATAGATGATGCTGTAAAGAGGTAGAGAATGAGAGACAAAACTACATGAAAAAGAATCATATTAAGATCCATTTAATTATTGAAAAACACCAAAAATTGTAGGCACTACCAGAATCCATGAGTTGAGAACTGTAAGACCTTCTCTGGTTCCTGCAAAGGACTTCAAGGTCTCAACAGGGAGACTCAACAACTCTTTTGCCACATGCAATCTTCCTGCTGTCGTTTTTGCACTAAAAAACAAGTCATGTAGTAAAGACTCCATGGTCAAAATCCTGGAACCATCCAAAGAATTCTTGTATAGAGCATCAGAAAGCTTAACAGCATCAAGCCTTGTAATTATGTCACCAACTTCATCATTCTCACACTCAGACTGCCTCTGAGCAGCTTCCATTGCCTCTACTTCTGCAGTATAATCATAACCAGTGCTCAATACATCAATCATGCGCACAGCCTCTCTTAATCCACTCATCATTGCACCCCCAACAGTGTCAGGGTGCTCCTTGCAAGTAGCTTCGCCAGCAAAAAACAAACAGTTACCGACAGGCCTGGCTAAAATGTCATAGTCCTCTCCAGACGCTCCAACAGCAACATAAGAGTAAGCCCCGTAGCTAAATGGATCTCTTCCCCAATCAGTTACCACAGATGCAACTGGATCAGGCACCACAGCCTCTCCAAAAAGTTTTCGAAGAACCATTAATGCATGGTTTACATTATCAGAAGGGCTCATAAATTGCCTCTCTACGGCCGCCTTACCAACCACCAGTGCTATTAGAACAGGAGCACCAACTGTTTTTCTAATATTCCAAAACATGAAACACTGCCCCCTCCACTCTGTTTCCTCTGTGGTTGCCCCAAAATAATCTACAGAGTCATCCCAAAAAACTTCTGGAAATTCAAGAACTATTTTGTTGAGAACTCCAAAACCAAGACGCTGGATAGACAGACGCTTCCAGTGGGGTAATGGTGGGGAAAACTTAATTGTTTCTGCTTTCAAGCACCCAAGAGGCACGGTGATAAGGACAGCATCTCCTAGAAACTCACAGCCATTGGTTGTGGAAACTCTTACCTTTGCACACTGATTTTCATTTAACCTGTTCTCATCGGTACCATAAGAAATATCGGCCACAACATGATTCAGGTGAATATTAAGTCCTCCACCAAGAGACTCAACAACAGTGCTATAACCCCCTTTAATCATACAATGAGCTCCTCCAAAACCACCATAAAGATCATCCTGATTCCAATGAGGAAGAGATACTTCCTTGAGCATAGCAGCACAACCATACTCCAAGTTAGCAAAATGCCAATCCATAACTCTCCTCTCAAAGGGACTCAAAACCTCTTCCTCAGAACAAATATCCATTTCCAATCGAGCCATGCGTCGTCGCTTAAGGGCATATTCTAAACCCTCCTCAAGAGACATGGTCATTGCATGCTCTCCTTTTTGTGCAACAAGCAACACCATGTCATCAAGAAGACTATTATATTCTGCCTCCAAAGCTTCATCCATGTCTACTGGAACTTTATTGCATGTAATGATATCATAGAGGGGGCAGTCACTATTTAATACAGTCAACTCGAGGCCCAATTGAGTGCAGATCAATGAGGAAGGATCAGGTCTTCTTTCAGTTGCAACGTCAGCCTCAACTCCTGTAATAATACTTGCCCCAAGATCTACCGGAACAGAAAGAGAGGAGCGATCTGTATGAACACGGCCTCCTAATCTATTCCTGGCTTCAAGTACGGTGACAGTAAAGTCCTGACGTTGCAAGTGCTTGGCAGCAGTTAAACCAGCAGGACCAGCTCCAATAACAATTACTTTCTTACTGACTTCTGAATTACTCTGTCGTTGTTGATCACCTCCTACACACTCATCAGAGGAGTGGATTGCGTGCAACCCAGCTTTACCTGGAACATCCATACCTACCAACTTTCCTGGTATAGGGTCAAGAGTACTGTTCTCCAAGTCATGAACCAATTCTTCATGTTCCACTGGTTTTGGTAACTCCAAATTACTCACAGTCACAAGGTCACTTCCTTTCATGTTTTCCAGCATTAGTTCTTCACAGACAGCTGAAAGATTGTTCTCTGCTTCAAGACCATCAGAATTTTTAACGATGACAGAAACTCCGTCCTCAGAATCAGCAGGCAAAGATACAGTAACGTCTCCAAGTTTCTTTTCTCCCATTTCATAATCGTGCTTAAAGTCAGGTTCTGATTTGGCTTTCTCAGAAGCAATCCCCGCATTGATATAACCCTGTCAATCGTTAGAAATTAATATGGAAATGAGAGAGAAAAAACAGCCTCCAAAACAGATTGACATAAAAAGATTATTAATTGATGGACATGAATGTTAAAACACAAACAAACTGGTCCTCGAATAACACAAAATGATACTCCATCAGTGTCCTAACTTACACGTAGATTAAGAAACGCATAGATCTCCCTGATAAGGGAAGAACGTGGTGGTTCATCCACAGAAGGAGTATCAGAGACCCCACAGTCAACGAGATGCAAAATGCGATTAACATCTTTACACCAAAGGCCTAGGATCTTATTCCTGCAAGGAGATTCATTTTAAATATCATTGAACAATTGAATCATAGAATCAAAAAGTATAAATTAAATATACATCATTTCAGCTTCATTCAAGCATGTGCATGATCTAAACTCCAGAAAACTAATTAGATAGACATTATTGCTTGGAGATAATGGCAACTTTCTTCCAATGACATTATTGCTTGGAGAGCACAGCACTTCTTCCAAATGAAGTTTTTTATTCCCTTGGTTTATCATAATTTTTCATTCGCTGGTAGTAATGTTCCTTCCAAATGTCATTCTCCTTGGCATGCAGTACAATTTAATATGCTGAGAGAGTATGACTTATCCATGCCAGGTCCGCATGTATAAAGATCCAAATATTCTTTAGCAAATAGCAATCTTACAATACAGAAAAAAAACAGTAGAAAACTTTAGGGAAAAGATCAATGTTTACCCCCTAAACTTGACAATGTATCATACTATCATTTTTACCCAAAATTTTCAATTTTATCAAACTGGACCATAAACTTAAATAAGTGTCGCAATATTAGCCTCAATGTTGCAATTTTTACAATCTAATATACATTTGTAGATGAATTATAAGATATAGGCATGTACAAATTGATGGAACTCTAGAGAAATACAAGACTAGAGCTGTATTCTGTTTAATTTGCAAGTTTTGGAACATTTATTTAAGGATACATCTTGTACATTAATCATACTCAAATTCATGCAAAGTTTGACTTTCGCTGAAATTAGAGAGTTGTGAGAGACTTTTACGTTGTTTTTTGTTTAAATGAGTAGGTGAATGTAGCAGAAGTTCAATAGAACATAAAATGCAACCACCTGTAAAAGGCTAAGGTTCAATTAGACGAAATTAAAATTTTAGGGTGATAGAGCTTGCCAAGTTTAGGGGTTATATCCACAAAATTTGTAATAATGTTTTCTTTTCATGAAAATTACCGAGACTAGCGTCAACTCGAATATATATAAATAACAAAGAAACTTGACACTGACAATTTTGATTAATCATTTAAGTTAATGGGACTTAGCTCAACATCCACCAACCAACCATAGATGTATTATTAAAATCACAAAAACTGCCGAAAGAAATCAGCAAACAAGAAACTGCAACCCAAAATCATATTATTTGGCATCAGCCAAGATCAATGATGGATAAAACAAGGAATGTAATTCCATAATACACAATTCATGATGCATAAAACATTTGGTATTGAGATAGGCAATCTACCCATAAAGTGACAATGTGACATAAAAAATAATAAAAAAGAAACAAGGAATGTGAGAACTAAGGAATAAGTAACAAGTACCTGCATGCTAAGTACTCTTGAAGCCCACCTTTGCGCTTTAGCACTTCCTTAAATTTGATCTTCTCAAGTAGACTAATTGCATGAGCTTTAAGCCCTGCAGATACTGCAGCTCTGCCCCCAGTTTCAGCTTCTGTAAAAGATGTTGATGCAGAATCCCTTCTTGATCTGAAAGAATGGTCACTATCAACTGCACGCTCATTAATCAAAACCTCCCAATCAATATCTCCTTCATAAGCCATGTCATCATGTCTGGGCTTCTTTGTTTTGCGTGTCGTACGTTGCCCAGCAGAAAGCTTGTAATCTTTTTCGCTACCAGGAACTGATACTGCATCCTCAAGGTCATTGTAATCTGGAGTCAAAGACCCTGGAGAAGATGCCTTAACCTCTTTACCAGCAAGTATATTATCATGATTCAGACCATCTATCCCAATGGAAGCCTTGGCAGCTTGACTAATATCCGATGATACTGTGCTGAAATTACCAATAGTACAAACTTCTGGATAATTTGGTCCAGAAGTAGTTGCACAAGATTTTTGGGATCTGTGAAATTGAACAGCAGTTGAGTCCAAACTCCGATGAGAGATAGGAGCATTTTCATTCTGCATAGAATCAACTGTAATGTTTGGCTTCTCAGTTCCAGTATTTAAACTATAAAGGCCATGGTTTCCATTTACCTGTTCTAGAACACTACAAGAATTGCACCTGTTTTCATTAAGATGATTTGCACCTAGCCCATCCTGAGAAGAAGCCATTTCTGCCAAAGAGTTATGCCCCATTGTATCGCCACTTGAACAATGCTTTAGTCCCTTGTTGATTTCACAGGTGGCTTTACTTTCAGGCCCCTGGAAATTGTCCCTAAATTGAATATGACTACAGTGTTTGCTATCTTCATCAGCAAATTCATTTGATCTGCCCGGTCTGATGTCACAATTCTCATTATTATTTAGACTGTGTTGACATTCTTCTTGATCACCTCCAACCCCTCGGCACAGTCCTTGACCATGATTACAATTTTCTCTGGTGCAACGTGAACAAGAAATTAAATATGAGGTTGTAAGTTCAGAATTAGCCACTCTGTCGTTAGAATTCAGTTTTTTTACAACTTGATCGTGCTTAGCAGAAGAATTAGGACTCACTTCATGATCCCCAGAAACAACTCCCAAAAAATGACTCGATTTATCTTCTGAAGCCTCATCCTTGCATTCTGGTATGAACGTTGTAGGTACCAATGATTTCCTAGTTGACCCAGATTGAACCTTTTGGACAAATGCTGATAATGAATCTTCTAAATCAGGTGCTTTACACAACTTTTCTACACCCATCTTTGCAGATGGATTAGACTCTTCGTGATCCATCAATTCAGCATTTTCCACAACCATTGGCCTAAACCTCGTATATAAAACCCCCTGTCCTCTAGTGGCATTCGACAATGGATCCAAAGGTTCTGCCACACTTAAAGCATAACTCTGTTCCTTGTCAATTCCAGATCCACTAACCTTTTTAGGACGCTTCAACTTCTTTCTGAAACTTGCTAGAGTATCATCCATTCCCCCAAAGTCCTCATCTTTCACTGGCAACTTCGCTTCTTTATTGACAACCATCTTGTCCCTTTCACCACCATCCTCTACAATCAACTTATTCCTCTTGGAGTTTCGTGATCTCTTCAACTTCAGCAGAGATCCAATGGGCTCATCATCGTCTGAGTCAAACACACCCTCCTTCGGCTTCGTTCTTTTCCTAAAACCAGACTTCTTGTTGTCTCCATCCATCTTCTCAACCCCACATTCAATCATTTATCAGCAAATCTGTATGGTGAAACCCTAACCCAACTTGAGAAAACAAATTATCAACCAATAATCTGAAACACGCTCCATCACTTTCCACCTCTCAACCACCAAGAACTTGTAACTCATAAATCCCGTATGAAAACAAGTCCGCAACCATTCACGGCCGTACTCCGAAAAAAAATTGAAGCTAATCCAAAAAATACCCTACACCCGGTAAAGACGAGAAACGTTCAGAAAGAAATGAAAAAGAAAAAGGTTCCCAGTAAAAATTTCTACCGATTAGCCAGTTCTACCGCGAATATTAGAAAGAGTTCATTCCTCACTCGACCAATAACAAAATAAAAAAACAGCAATGGGATACGAGACGAAAGAAAACGCGCATCTAGGGTTTCTAACGGCATTGCTGAGAAGAGACGGGAAAAGGAAAAAATTGGTGGGGAAAGAGGAACGGACCTTGAAGAAGCTCGTCTATGGTGGCATTCGAGAATTGGTGCGAAGAAGAGAGTGAGGTGCGCACGTTAGCCTCGCCGGTGTTGAGAGTGACGGTCGGCTTCTGAGAAGTGCGCCGCCAGGGGATGGGGAAAAAGCTCTCTGTTGCGGGGGAAAAATAAGGAAAAAATTAAATTATTAATAATAATAAATAAATAAATCCAGAACGACAAAATTTGGGGTCGAAACGACAGCTGCGATTAAGGGAAGTAGACGGGCCAGCCATAGAGACCTTGCGAAACGCTGCGCTACGGTCCACCCGGTGAATTTTTTTTTTTTTTTCTCTTTTTTACTTCAAATTTTAATAAACATTTTTTAAATTTTTACCCTCGGTTCTTTAGTAATTTTACCTTCAGTTAAGTGGTAGGCTTTTAGATTTTAGTCCACATATCCATGTTATATTATATTTTCATATATTCCCGAGGTTCAACATTTTTATAGTATTTAAAAAAAACAAAATATAAAAAATAATAATGATATAGACATCATTTTAGTGTTAATAAGTTATAAATGATAGGAAGTGTGAAATGTGTAGTTGTTATTGTTTTTCTTATTTTATAATTTTTTCAAAATACTTATCAACGTCCACATTTAAAACTAGAGTAGGCGTTAATCTTTCGTTTTGAAAATTATTAAAAGAACATTTTTATATATGTTTAGTAAATCATAAAACACACATTCAATACAAACTTTGTCGGTTCTTAGAACAACTCTTAGATCTTTTTTTTTTTATTTATTAAGGAGTTGTTTAAGTTTACATATGGGTTGATCATATTTTTCTTAATACAACATCTGGGGGTGGGGTTCAAACTTACAACCTCTTCGTTTGAGATATATATCAATTATCATTATTATATGCTTGCTTTGGATGTTATGTATTTATTTTGTTTATTTTTTCCATCAGAATTAGTGAATTTGAGATATTTTACTTTTTTTTTAAATAGTTGATGAGTAAATATATTAGAAGTCGGGCTTAAAAATGGTAATCGTCGTATAAGTCTATAAAACGCGAAATGTTAGGATGACAATTTATTAACCTTGTACAGGTAGAGACTGATTTATTTTGTATTTTTTTATAGCTATATCACTGGTATTAATATCAACTAAGACGCCATTCAACTAATATTATAGAATAGTTTCTCCTATAACTACAACATTTACTTGTAAGATTTGAATATTACATGAGTTATATCGGGTTTGAACTCATACTCATCTTTAAACTTTTTTACATTTGTTACTTGCCCTAGTAACTATTGAACTATAGAAATGTTTCGTTCATAACCATAATAGCTTCGAGTATAACCTAGTTAAGATGTAATGTTTAAAAATAATAAATATAAATGAAATTACAGTACAAAGCATATATGTGATATGACTGTCGTCTTTAAATTGTCAATATATATATTATCTAATGATAGTATTGATTACAGTATCTAAAGTCAAACGCCAATTGTGTAAATTAACATTGTAGCCCACGTGGCACGTTTAATTCGTTAATTAAATTTATACCTAATTTAATGAAAATATATTGCGATATTTTTTTTTCTTTTTATATGTTTGAAAATTCAAATCCTTGCAAAAAAAAAGAAACGCAAAGATGTAGGGTCAATACATAACCCAATCCTTAATCTCATTTATGCTAAAAGTATGTTTATCTTGTACGTGTTTCGAAGAAAAATCATTCCGTCCTCGAAGTCTTAAAGGGGCATGTAAACACATAAAAACTCTAGAATCGAAATGGAAATGAAAAAGAGATGTAACTCCAATTCCTTGAGAAATAGGAAGATATTTGACATAAGAAGAATGAGTTGATGTATATCATATTGACTGGATTTGTCAATATAGTGACAACATGATACACGCTTGGTCCCAACTGGTGTTTTCTCGGTGGTACCGTAATATTTTGATTTAAATATTATTTTGGTCGGTGTAAAAACATTCAATTTAGTATATGCATTTTTAACTTTTCATTTTAACTATTGTGATTTGATTTTTATCTGTAAAATTTCTAACATAAATTTTATACACAATTGAAATATTTAATATAAAATTATGATTATATTTCAAGAGTGAAATGTCATGTTAAAAACATAATCGAAAAAGAAAAGGTAAAAAATGAAGGATCAAAATTGTATTTTTATTTTTTTTAAGTACAAGGACCAAAATAATATTTAAACACAATAATTATAATGAAAAAGTTTTCGTATGTACACGTCTTAGGTACAAAAAATATGATTGAGATTTAAATTTTCAACTTGAATCAATACAAGGAATGTGTGTTTGTTTTTTAGTACAACAAATATGAATATGAGTGATTGAATCTCAAACTTCTAGGAATAAAGCAACATGCCTCAACCGAATAAAATTCAAATCCGCGAGCCCCTTTTACAACAAATGGTACAGATGATGGGCTCGGTTGGGGAGGTAGGATGGATAATTTTGAATTAGGGAATGGGCAAAAGTACTAGATGTGAGGTGTAAAAAAATGAGTAGTAATAACATAAAAGCACTTTTTGTGGGAGGGTACCCCTAATTAAGGACTGGCCCTTTGCCATAAACGTCACTCTAAATGCTTACTCTCGACTATCGTAGTAGTTGCAGTTTTCAGAGCAGTCCACAAATGGACCCAAAAATAACCCACTCTCTTTTCAACGCCAATTACTCTCTTATTCTGATTGGCCAAACCGACGTCGTTTTCGCCTCCCATTCTGCCCACTCTTTCAATTTCCCCTTTATTTAATATTATTTTTATAGGCATTATTAAATGCCCTCTTTAACCTTGCACCCTTCAGGTCTGCAAAGTGGTTGCCTTCTAAGTAAATGCCCATAATAACACCTTTTTTTTATAATTCCCAAAATGAGTCTGTAGCATTCACCAATGATTTATTGGACAGAAATTTAAATATAGATTTTGAATCATATTTGTGTCTTCTTTTTTTAGTAGCTAATGGAATATCCACCTAGTATTCCACTAGATTAAATTTGGGACAGAGTAAATTTACAAATGTTTTGTTGTTTTTTCTAATACGATAAGTTAGGATGGAGGATCATAACTCATAATCTTTTAGTCAGAAATAGATGTCAATTATCACTAAACTCAGCTCATGTGAATAGCGTCGTTGTGTTTTTATTACATCATTGAATCATAATCAATAAAGTGTTATTAATTGAAGTACATGTTAGTAGATAAATGCACCTTTTACCTTCTTTGAGGTTGATGCTAAGTTACTCCATAAACAAATTATCTATTTAATACATACCATTTTAGGCTAAGAATTACATTAATAATAAATTGAATGCAGTGTATTAGTAACTTGACATGTGAATATTATTTAACGAGACCGGTGAAACTCATTAATAATCTCTCTCTCTTTTTTTTAATCCTTTTGATTTGGTGGTGAAATATATGGTTGTGTATTTTTTCCCCTTTAGTTCAACAGATTCGAGTGGAAAATTGAAACATCGATCTTTAGAATGGTAGTAAGATATTTTTATCTATTTAAACTATGTTTATGTTGATGCTGAAAATATTAAGTCAATAGACTTAAAATACATACAAATTTTAGACTTAAAATACATACAAATTTTATTCTATCCATTTGTTTATATTCAATTCCATTGGGGTAATGATAATGTTGTGAACAATACAATAAAATAAATAACAAGTTACATTTAACTAAATAAATAAAATATAGATATATTATATATCCAGACGAAGTTTGAAATAATACTTTCCACCTCTAATATTGAAATCAATTTTAATTTTAATTAATAACCCACCCCATCTAAAAAAGTTTAAGTGGGTTAAAGCAAAAAAGAAGGAAAAAAAAAAGATTCTCACCAAATATAGAGAAATGGTACATACGGTAATTATGGCGGTCTCTCGCTCGATGATGAAGCCTATCTCTAAATATTGTAATTGCATTTATATTCATCACAATAGAAATTGAGTTCAAGCTCTCCAAACGAACACAAAACTCCATACGAATTTACAATGGAAAAACATATGTTCGTTGTAAGATTCAAATAATTGATCATAAATTTGGAGAACATCAAAATATTGAATATTAGAAGAGTTAAGAGTTCATTTAATAACGTTTCCATTTCTTATTTTATCGGTTTCGATAAATAGAAATGTGAAAAAAAAATACGAGACTAGCTCACCCTACCACTCTAGTTAAAAATTTTAATGTTTATTGTTTTGTAGTTTGGTTGTAAAATAATATTGGGAAGCCATAAATTCTCTTTAGACCGAATTTGGGGATCTCCGAGCAGCATTTTTTTTCTGCCGCCGACAACTTCACTCCAACAACCAACGAGCTGTCGAATCTGATTCACTATTAATTTCTGGCTGTCCATCTAGAGGTGACCGTATTATATTTATTTTATTATGCCCTCAGCTTTTTCAGCTGTGCCCTCTCATGTTTTTATACTCAACTTTCTACAGATTATATAGATTTAATTGGTGTTTTCTTAACCAAAAAATTAAAAACATAATGCTAAATAATGTTTTGATTTTTGTTGTAGACTTCTTTTTATTGATAATTATATTGTTAATAAATTATAAAAAACATTTATCTGCAAAAATGATCCGCTAGGAAAAGGTAAAATTATGTAATTATTTATATACTACGATGTTTATTTGTCAAGACGAGCATAACTCAATATCTCGACATCTTACTATTATTATTATTTTTTATATAGAAAATATAATGTCTAAGATGTAATCATGTATATTTTTAAAACCTAAGCTAAAGCTTCACTATTAGTACTACTTTGACCAATAAAAATGTGATATCCTATTATTTAATATTTTAACAATATCTTAACATGAGCTTAACTCAACGGTTATTGACACATGTATCTAATAAAGAGATTGTGCGAATCCTCCAATTTCCATTTGTTGTACTAAAAAAATAGAGTGTTATTATTTAATTAAAAAACAACTAAATTAAATTGGTAGGACATTTTGTTTTTATCGAACTTAGATTTGATAAAATTTCACCTATATATATTTTGTTTGAGTTACGAATTAGTTAAAAAGTTGCTCCCTCCTCTGGCTTAATCCATGTTAATGGATCTTAATTAATAAGATTAGATATAAATAGAGTTCAAATGATAGAAACATAGCAAAAGTTAGCAGTACACATAGACCAAATCGATGAATGAACTAAATATATAATTTAAGATTTTAAATTATTTTCAAATAATTTTTAAAAATAAAAAAAGCCACATTCCAATAGTTAAAAAATAAAAAACATTCTTGGACAGAAATTGTATTATAGATTGAAAAGTCTATACTAACCTCGCAATACGCTGAAAACCCAGCATATTTGAGGAGGCGAAACTGGTAATTTCGATTGGCCACTGAAAACCAGCGGCACTGGTTGGATACTTATCCCTCTTGTTCTGTTAATGGGGGATTTTAAAAACAGAGCAAATTCAAGCCAACTACTTCTCTGCAACAATTTACAATGATTCTCCCCGGCCTCCTTCTCGTCTCCGTCCAATTTCTCCTCTCAACCTTGCCGGCGCCGTCGCTCGCCGACGGCGGCCGGTGGCATCTTCTGCACGACAACATCGGCGTCCTCCCCATGCACATGCAGTTACTCCACAACGACAGAGTCATCATCTTCGACCGCACCGATTTCGGCGCTTCCAATTTGACATTGCCGGACGGAAAATGCCGCATGGATCCAAACGACGCCACTCTCAAACTCGACTGTACCGCTCACTCCCTCGAATACGACGTCGCTTCCAACTCCTTCCGCCCCCTCATGGTTCTGACCGACGTCTGGTGCTCCTCTGGCGCCGCCACCAGCGCCGGAGTCCTCGTTCAGACCGGCGGATTCAACGATGGCGAACGGAGGGCTAGAATCTTCAAGCCGTATCCGAACGGCTCCGATTGGGAGGAGATTCCACTTGCCCTAACCGTCCGGCGGTGGTATCCGACGAACCACATTCTGCCGGACGGACGGCAGATTATAATCGGCGGCCGGCGGCAGTTCAGCTACGAATTCTATCCGAAAATCGGCGGAGATTCCAAGGCGTATAGCTTACCGTTCTTGGTGGAAACGAACGATCCGCTGATCGAGAACAATTTGTATCCCTTCGTCTTCCTCAATGTCGACGGGAATCTGTTCATCTTCGCGAATAATCGATCGATTCTGTTCGATTACGCGAGCAATAAGGTAGTCAAGACTTTTCCGGCGATTCCCGGCGGCGATCCGCGGTGCTATCCGAGCACCGGCTCGGCGGTGCTCCTCCCGTTGAGGAATTTACAGGCCGCGGGAATTGAAGCGGAGGTTATGGTCTGCGGCGGAGCCCCCAAAGGAGCATTTAACAAAGCCGCGAATCGAACCTTCGTCGGGGCATTGAATTCATGTGGGAGAATTAAAATAACCGACCCGAAACCCGAGTGGGTCATGGAGACGATGCCGGTGGGGAGAGTCATGGGAGACATGATTTTGCTTCCGAACGGCAACGTTTTGATCATCAATGGTGCCGGGTCCGGAACGGCGGGGTGGGATAACGGGCGTGACCCGGTTTTGAACCCGGTTATCTACCGGCACAATGACCCTCCCGGTTCGCGGTTCGGGTTGCTAAACCCGAGTACCATCCCCCGTCTTTACCACTCGACTGCGATTCTCCTCCGCGACGGCCGTGTCCTGGTCGGCGGCAGTAATCCGAACGTGTATTACAACTTCACCGGCGTGCCGTTTCCGACGGAGCTGAGACTGGAGGCGTTCTCGCCGCCGTATTTGGAGCCGCATTTTGAAAATCTGCGGCCGAAAATCGTGTCGCCGTCCTCCCAAACCACCGTGAAGTACGCGCAGCAATTGGCGGTTCGGTTTAACGTCACCGGCGGCGTGGCTTTGGACGCGGTGGCGGTGACGATGCTAGCGCCGCCGTTCAACACGCACTCGTTCTCCATGAGCCAGAGGCTGCTGGTGATCGGCGGCGAGAATGTGACGGAATTGGGAAATGCCACGTATGATGTCCACGTCAGCATGCCCGGGTCGGGTACCATCGCGCCATCCGGGTATTACCTTGTGTTTGTCGTTCATCGGGATATTCCCAGCAGGGGCATTTGGGTCAGAATTGTGTGAGGAAAAAAAATGGGGGAAAAAAGTTTTTTATCGTGCATGTGGTGGGCGGAGGGTTTGAGAATTGGAGAGGAAATTGTTATTATTTTTTTAATTTAATTTTGTTTTTTTCCTTTTATTTTCACATGGAAAAGGAAGACGGAATACTCTGACCTTTCTTTTTATGTTTCATCTATTTAAAAGAAAAAAACGAGAGAGAGGAAAAACAAATATTTATACAGCTTTTTATCTTTTTCTCAAAGTTATTTTGCCTAATTAATTACCCACACATATATATATATTTTTATAAATTATGGGTTTTAATTTCTACTTTTTTATTTTTTGTTTGTGATGTAATATTCTCAAACAAAAAGTTGATTAGTAGCGATTCTTCTCATATAATTACGTTCCAAATAAGATGAACTAAAATACTCTATTTATAATCAAAGGTTTTTTATTATAAATTATAAATATTTATAATGTGTATACGATACTTCGTAGGATCTGTTACTATTATTTAAAAATAAAAGTTTGTTTAAATTTTTTGTTTGCACTTTATAAATATTTTTAAAACTTAACTTAAAATGGGGAAAAAAATTAAACTTACTCAAAGGAAATTATTAATAGAACTATTATCTTTTAAAAATTAGCAATGATTTGTGTTTCTTTTCATAAAATAAAAAGCAATGGGGCTATTATAATGTATTATTTGTTATTTAAATCGACATATAGCCTATAGGGAACTTTTTTTTTTCTTTCTATTTCTCATTTCACGTGGAAAACAGGATAATCTGTGTCGATCCTCTTTTATGTTACAAATTATAAAAAATTAAAAAAAAAACCGTGGCCTTTATTATTTTTCATGGTCGTTATTAATTACACGTGGGCTAGTGGTGAGTTATTTCTGACCGAGTTGGACTGAACTCGGAAAATTTCTCAATCATTCAAGTCAAAGATTTTCCTTTTTATATTACATTATTTTCTTTAAAAAAATTGTCTAGATTTCGTATGAAGGTTTACCATCCATTTTTATTCGTGTATTTAAATATTTATTTTTAGTTGTTAAAAAATATTTTATATCCAAAATATATAAAAATGGTCCCATTTAAAAGTATGGACACCTAAATCAAAGCAAACATAAAATAAATAAAATATTGAAATTACATATACCAAAATAATATTTTAAATAAAAATATAATTAATTGAAACTTTTAGTTTATATAAATATAAATTACTTATTAAATGGTTCAAAAAAATTTACTTATTAAAAATGTTACCAATGGACTGACAAAGCTTATTAGGTTGACTTATTTAAATGCATTGCACAATTGTTTTAAAATAGACTATTTCGTTCCAATTGGTCTGTATATAATTTGTTGGATGATAAAATATGACATACCATATGGTGTGCTATCATAGATCTTCTACATAATTTGTCATCTAACTTCGAAAATAAATAGTCGTCTCCAAGTTATTGAGCTCGACCAGTGCATCTACGTAGCTCGAAACTTCACTGTTAGCTTGTCCTAAAACCTATGCCAAAGTATATCGTGCAAACCATTTGTAATTGCATAACTCATTCTTGTTATCATCTAACAGACTAAAGTCACTACCCACATTCTATAAATAGTAAATCATTTTCACATGCAGGTATACAATCTGCATATTCTTTGTTTTGAGAGATTAGGTCGAATTTTTACTAACTTGAGCATTATTGGAAATGTTTGTTCCCTATTAATCTACGTTATCTTTTCACATATCACATACTTGACTTGACCATCGTAAAAATACGAAGATGAACATACAAACCTTAGACGTTTAGAGAAAATGTCAGAGTTAGTTATTTGGACTAGAGCGTGACCCCTTAGAAGACAAAAGAAAGGTATGGCTTCAAAACGACACTCAAGTCACAAAAAGGGGTATTAATCAACATAATGTCACATTGGAATGTCTCTTTTTTATTCTTATTTTTAATTTTTAAATGGCTTCTCTATTGCACTAAAAAACGAATGAATGTCACATGCAAACACATCGGTGGTCATGCACGTGCCAAAGTACGACAGTGATCCAACCATTGGAAAGACATTCACGGGCCACCCCTTCTTCCTCGTTATCCATATATCTTAATATAGTCTGACTTTCTTCTTTTCCTACTTTTTTAATTAAAAAAAATATAATAGCATGATTTGTGATAAAATTATATTCTTATTTAAGTTTCGGACCAAATTAGAAACGATAATAATAAATAAAAAATTTCTTTTATTATTTCTAAATTTTATATACAATTTTAAAAAACGTTTTTAACCCAACTATAAATCAGAAATATAAATATCCGTCAAGTGGATTCTTAATAAAGTTGGAAAAAATAAACAACGATGTTACCAAACGAACCCTAATATATACAATGATCCTAATCTTTAAGTTAATTCTCGATGTGTACTAAAAAAAAATTAATTCTCGATATGATCCTTTGATCCTTTAAAATTTTCAATTTTACGTTTAATGTACTGCAATTAAGTTGTTCCATACAAATTTTGTAAACTATAAATTGTTGTATCGTTAAATTATTGTTTTATTAACATATTTAGACATGTGAGAAGGTACTCCAAAATGTTACTTTGACGGTTAAAATTCAGCATGTCTATAAACACTTCATCTTACCAATTAACAAACTTTAATTTTTTTGAAGTGAAATATCCGTGTGTCCAAATATGTTATAGAATAATAATTTAACGATACACCAATTTAATGGAAACAACATTAAAAAAATATGTTAACAAAATTTAACAAATCTCTACAAATATAAAGAAACTTTATAATTTTAAATACATTAATATAATTGATAATTTCAAAATAGTAATTACCAAATTGAAAAAAACTAAGATTAGAGATCGTGGCATATATTTAGCCTAATTTGATTATGTTAACTTATAAGTATGGTCTCCGAATATTTAATACTATGCAATAAATCTCTCGATTTAAAAGGTATTTAATATGTCAATGCTTCTAATAAATCATAAATTTGAAAATCTATTTAACATATCGTTAAATTTTCAATTTTGTGTTTAACATATCCGTGACGATAACTTTTTAGAATTCAAAATCTATTAGACACAAAATTAGAATTCAAAATCTATTAGACACAAAATTAGAATGTTATATATATATATTAGATACAATATTAAAAATTATTGAACTTTATTAGGCATTGTTTTAAAATTGAGAAACCTATTAAGACACAACTTTAAAATGTTAAGAACCAAAATTTGTAAATTAACATCTAGTTTATACTAAAAAATTTAAGATGCTGTATTATTTTATTTTAGGAAGGGTCAATTGTAGTTAAACAATGTCTATTTTTAGAATAGAAACCAAATCGTTATAAATTTTAAATTACTGCAACTAAATTTGTCAAATACTTCAAGATATAGATGTCTTAACCACTTGAGTTATACTCGGTTTGGCGATAGAGACTAAATGTTAAAACAAGCGTCGGGGATTAAATGATTACTCGAGTGAAAAGGATATCGACCCAAAGTAATTTTTAATCAATCTTCCGTCTCCACGTTTATTATTAAAAAATAATAAAAATTTAACAACGGTAGCCAGAAAAACATGAAAACATCCCGAACCGCGATCGACCCAAGCCGGTTCGCTGCCTTGCCCACAATCCAAAGAGGAGAAGTTTCACTCTGCCGACTGCCATGGAAGGGAAGAAGGGGAAGAAGGGTTACGTGTGGGCAATTTCAGCCGGCTTCAACGCTGCTTTAGCCGCCATTGCCGCGAAGCTTTTCTCCTCTACGGTAACTTTCTCCATTTCTTTCCTGTTTGAATTTGAATTGTTCCAGTCACAAATCTAAAACGATAGCTCGTATAACGCGGTGATTTGCCCTAATGTATATGAACCAGCACAATTTTGAGCTGTCTACCATGGTAAACCCTGTGAATGATTGAATTCTTTTGTCAATTGTCTCAATTTTTTGTCATTCTCGTTCTAATTATACTGCAATCGTGTATGCTATGTTGCATCATCACTTAAATAATCACTATATCTTGTATGTGAAATGGAACTGTCTGTAAAAAATGTGATTAAAGTACCTGGGGAATTTTTGGGTTGGAATATTTTTGTTTAAATCCTTAGAATGTGGAGAGTTGGGCGTAGGTGGTTCAAGGAAGAGAAATGAAGCTTTTTTGACAAAGACGCAGTGGAGGTTCACCAAAGATTCAAATGAGTTTTGGCAAGATTGTGGTTAGTATTTATGGTAAAGATGTGGTTTACCAAGAGTAAGAAGGGTGAAAGTGGGAGAGGTCCTCGGCGTATCTCCAACTCTTGGTGCCATATGCAGAATTCTATTCAATTATGTTTGTAATGGAGAAAAACTTTGTTTTGGAAGGAAAGATGGGTAGTTAATCTACCTCTTGCAGCTAGGTTCCCGCAGTTCATATTGGTTTGAAGTCAGATAATGCATCGGGATGAGGCAACTCAATCGTGGATTGCTGTTGCTAGAAGAAATCCGTAGGAAGAGGAAATGGAAGAGCTACAAGCTTTGTCGGATGTCCTTGTGGGTTGTGTTTTCTTATTGAGAGGGAAGAGACATTGACAGTAGGAGCCCTCAGGCAGGTTATTCCTCGGTAAGGTCCTTTATCAAAGAATTCAACTCTTCTTGTATCATATGATCCAAGGGACCTTTCAAGGGCTTTGTGAAAGATTAAACGTAGGACGTGTTGATGTAGACTCTACTTCTGTGAGGCTTAAAAACGACTAATGGAGTAAAAAGAAAGTGCCCCAGCAACTCTTCAAGTTGCTAGGTGGGCATAGTTCAAGAACTGGGTTAAAATTTTGTGGACCAAAGCTATCATCTAGGAGTTGTGGTATGAAAGAAATCAAGAGGTTTTCTTAGGCCAATGCGTTGCTAGGAAGGAGAGAGTAGATCTAGCATGATTTCATGCATCTTCTTTCTGTAATTATTTTCAGTTCTAAATTGTAATTAACTCTAGTTAGGATGATTTTATATAAATCTGATTGGTGTGAATGTAGATTCTTGTTGTAATTTTTCAATACATCAATGCACAATATCTTCTTTAGAAAAGGGTTCATCAATGTGAGGCAATTCCTGGTTGTATACTCGAGGTTGCAAGCAAATACTTAAAGAAAGTTTCCATAAATTGGGAGCTGCCCTCTTTCCTTTGGACCAATGAGCCACCAATGATGGTTAGGTAGTGGACATTATCGCTGTAATGTTAAGGCGGCTGATATCGCACAGACTTCTTACCTTCTTTTTTGTTATGATATATTATCAAATGTTATCTGAGAACTTATGTCTACAGCTACAGCAAACACTCCTTAACATGCTATACCGATCCATTCCCAGTTTTCCTCTATGTTTGTTTTGATTTGAGCATTTCTTTTTTGAACAGTTAATTAGGTTTGGACTGGTAATAGCGTTCAACTTGGCAATGTGGGGATGTTTTGTCAATAGCTTAAAAGCTCTGTCTTCATTGCAAGCTACAGGGACAAACTTTTCAACCAACTTTCTTTGTTCCGGTCTAGCTGGTTTCTTTTTATTTGAAGAAGCATTATCGTTTCAGGTAAATCCATTGATCGTACTCATTTCTTGTTCAACTCTGAATCTAATCGAATTGAGTTCCCATTTTTATCCAATTGCCTTACAGCAGAATATTTAGCCAAGTTCTTATGCACAATACACTTTTGACTTCCGGTAAAAATATTGACTGCATTGTATATGCTGGACAATTATCTGTAATTGTAATCATTTCTTCCTCCGTGCATGACTATAGTTACACTAACTGTTCCCTATATATCGACTATCGATATGTTCTTCAGCAGCTCAGGAGGTCAGTCTTTATATGCTGAATTCCATGACCTTTAGTCTTGTGGCATCTCCTCTGTTTACTCTCTGCAACTCATCTCGTCTCTTACTTACCTGAAGATTACTAACTTTTTCCGTTATCTTATTTAAGTTCACTGAGGAGTTTGGGTGCAAGATATTTTCTGATTACTACATTAACAGTGTTAAACAAAAAACAGCATTGATGTGACATAGTTGCAGATGATACACCTCTTCATATGCCCGTGTTTTCATAATCTAATGCACCATCGATCGTTATCATTTTCTTATACTTGATTTGCAGTACTCTCTCAGTTATTTACCTACATAAACGTAGAAACCAACAATGACATTGAATAATAATTTGATGTTTTCCCGCACACCCTAAAGTTGCAGTAGCTGTTTTAGCTTCAAAAGCAGTTAACATGTTAAAACTCGAAACTCTTAACACCAGGGTGCTATTTTCCAGTGGTTTGTAGGTGCCTTATTGATCGTAATTGGCGTGCTGATCCTGAATAAGTCGAGCATTGAGAAGAAAGAAAACAAGGACTAGACTTTGGGACGTAGAATCAGCAGTAGCAGGATTCACTTTGATCTTAATTTGTCATCAATCATTTCATCACATAGCATTGCATTTCAACTTGCAAATCTTCTCTGGTTCTTGGAAGCAACGTGCGATTGATTTACTATGAGTCTGAAATCGAGTCGAGGCAATCGAATTTACGGCCGGGCCAGCTCCATCAACATCGGACATTGCTCTCAAAATGCAGGTAAATCAACCAGTAGTTTCATATGGTGTTAGCTCAAGTTCTCGAGATATTTTAAAAATGTTTATCCTGTTTGGAAAGAGAGAATTAAAATGAAAGTAATTAAAGTCATGTTGATTTGATTTTTAGTTTTCTAATTAAGCTTATAACATCTCTGTGTTTTTTGTTTTGTTATTTACTATTTTTTTTTTTTCAAAATAGACAGATTTTGAAAACTAAAAAGGTAATAAGACAAAAAAAAAATATATCAAAGAAATTAGGGAAATAAGCTTAATTTTCAAAAATAGAAAACTAAAAATGAAAGAGGAATCTTAAATTCTTTTGTTTTGATGTTCATTGAAAAAGAAAATAAAATAAAAATTTACTAATATGCGTTTTAATTTTAATTTATCAATAGAATATTAATATTAAAATATGAAAAGATTAAATGAGTAGTTTATGCTAAAATTCTATGAGATTTCAAACCATACTAATTTATGGGATTGAATTTCAAATTCATTTGAAGTAAGGATTAGGATTCCCTGAACCACTCAACGGAGGAAACGACAATGCAGGGATTCGAACGTAGGACCTCCCACTCTGATACCATCTTAAGAATGAAGATACCACCACTCAATCCAAAAACTTAAGCTGATGGGTTGTGTAAATTTAATTGATTTATATGGATTCTAACACAAACCATTGATTTATTAATTTAGATTTTACAATCATTTCAGTATTATTGATTTAGCCAAATTTTAAAAATTAATACCAGAATTTTTTAATACTATGTTTCAATTTCAAATGAAAACAAAAGTACGGAAATCGAAAGGGACAATAGACTAAACTTTCATTTTAGAAAAATTTTAAATTCTCGATAGTTAACCTCTGAGTATGTGGGGAAGGAATTAGAACTCTAGAATTAAAGGTAATTCCTCCGATCATAATTCATCTGACCACTTAATTTGACCCACTTAAAATAAAAATAAAGAAAATAAAAGATAACAATACAATATGACAACATACTGTTTATGTTTACCTATTAAAAATTTGGATAAGATTTTAGAAACCGCTCCTTAGAAATTGTTATTAGAAAGCATAACGTTTATAATTATCATTGTCTTTATAATTAATAATTATTGATAGAATAGTTGGTACCAACTACCAATTAAGCAAATTTTCTTTTACTAGTATTTTGAAATTGTCATTGTCCAATCAAAAAGCTGGTCAATATTTTCCCATATTTTCCCATTCTAATTCCTTTGAACCAAACACCTCCCTGCAAATTCTCCCTTCCCACAAAAAAATTACCATATCTTAGAATAGAAGAAAAAAAAAAAACTCCAAGAATAATTACAGAAGAAAATAAACCACGTAAACTTGTAATTTATTCGAAAAGTATTTGGCTAACAAATTTAATTAGTGTAACTTGAGATTAAGAAGTTGAGCCTATTTTTTAGATGTGGGTTTGCTTATCATAAATTTATTACTCTCATAATCACACTAATTAATATTATATAAACTAATACTAGTAAAAATCTATCTTAAGCCTAAGTTGCACCAACCCCAAATTCGATAATCTTTTTTTTTCTCTCAATTTTAACATTACCTAATTCGTTAAAATATTAGTGATTGGAGTTTCAAATTTCCACATTTATGTTATATTCTAAAAAAAGAAAAGAAGACTTATTTTCTTCAATAATTCATACATCTTTCAGACTTGTTAAAATTGTAAGTAAACGACATGTCGTCAAATCTTCCGTGGAGCACCGGGCGAAAAGTTGAAAAATTGAAAATTCCATTTGAAACCCGCTCTTTTCCCGGTTGCTTCGGAAAAAGATTCCACCCTCCAATGGCGGCAAGATCCTCACCCCCTTTTCCAGTTTCGACGGCTCAGATTAACCCGCCCGACCCGTTTTCCTGTGTAATAATAATTCCCCTATTATATTAATTATTATCATTACTCTTTTATTTCTCATAAAAACCGCAAAAAAATATTTAAACCAAAAGAAGGGTGAAAAAAATTGTAGCAGAATTTGGAAATGTGAACAGAGACAGAAAGCTAGAAAATAAAAATGAAAAAAGAAATTGAGAAATAGAGAGAGAAAAACGAAGAGAGAGAGAGAGATTCCTTTGTCCCTCTGCTCTGCTTACAACTGTTCTTTCCACAGATTTTCAATCCTTTTTTCCGTCTTCTTCTCTTTTTCATCAGTCGCGAGTTCTTCTTCCTCTCTTTCCTTCTCACTGGTAAGTGTTGATTTCTCTTCCATTTTCTGCTATTTTTGATATTTTTTCGCTTTCTCGTCGACTTTTTCTTCACTGCGGTTGTTTACTTCTGTTTTCTGATTTTTACTCCATTAATAGTCTCCGTATGTTTTAGTTCTTCGTCGAGTAGCTTCGCCGTGGTTTTTTCCTGTTCAATTTCTGCGAAATCTGCTTCGATTCAGCTTGTGATTAGCCTGTTTTTGTTGTTTGCTGTCGAAGTGAAGCTTGTAGTTAGAATTTGGGGGTTTTTGTTTTCTAGGGTTTCGTCTGCTTCTGATTATTTTTTCTTTCTGTCGAATTAGTTGCGGTTAGCTTTTCTTGTTCTTTTTGAGTTGGAGGTTTGGCTTTAAGCTCAGGACTCGAAGCGGAAAAGTTGACTCTGGCTTACTTTCCTGGTCGTAGTATAGAATCGGATCTTTATGATTTTTGCTTTCTTCCTAATCTTTAGCCCTTTTCGCCCTATTTTCCAGCGAAATTGAGCTCGATAAACATACGTTTGCAGCTACTTTGACTTGATCGTTGTAAATTATGAAAAATTACAAAAACATTGTTGATTTTAAGTGATGTTTGGCTGTGTAGTTTATGTTGAGTTGCGTTATCCAGGTGATCCGATGGAGGAAGAGATGGGGAAGGTGGGTCAGCCATTAGAGCTGACTAGAGGTAAACAATTCTAGCGAATGACTTGTTCAATCTTCTGATTTCAGGTGAAGACTTGATTTAGCTTCTACTCTTCATTTAACTCTGTTTCGCATCCTGGCCGGACATTTTATTTCTGCTTATTACTGTTTCCTTACACTCTTGATGAATTGCTACTGCAGCTAAAATCTATTACAAAAGTATTGTTTCTCTTTCTTGTTTGTTGTTGCCCAGATGTTTTAAAAGTGTTTCTAGATCTTCCCTTTTGTGTTCTATTGCTAAATTCCTTTTTTGGAGAGATTTCTTTATAACCCAAATTGGTTTGGTAGGTTGACGGCTTGTCAACTTTTTGTAATCTTTCTTTATTTGGTCGAAAGTTTGAAAAAAAGTCAATAGGCTCTAGGTTGTGGTAGTAAATTGTAAATGTAATTAAAGGATTGATGATAAATTTTAATAGGATCTTTAAGGGGTTGTTTGGGTTGTAATTAAGGATCCTGCATAAAAATTAGGTTAAATAAATTTTAGTTCGTGTCACATGAGATTGAATTTGGATTTGTATAAAGGAGCCGATTTGTATAAGGAAATAATGAATGATTTCAGACGTTAAAGACAAGAAAAGTTGAACATAATCCTCAAATAGCATTTTGTATAATCTTTGTCCTTCTGGTCATATCATTTTAAGTCGAATGAGGACGCAATAAAAATTTATAACTTAAGTGGAGAACCCTGACAATCTTACACCACAATCAATGTTAATGCTTTTGAGTTTCAGCAACTTGTAAATATTTTGTTTCAAATGACATCCTTTTCCTTCATTTTCGTATTGTAGTTAGGTGATAGATTGATAACATTTGGCATATTAATTGCCATTTTGCTTGCAGTGGAGCTTTTTATTGCTGTGTCTGTGTTGGTTATTAGTTTTTGGGAGTCATAAATGGATGATAGTGGGCATCGTGAGAATGGAAGGCACAAAGCAGAGCATCAGTACAAGTCGGCTCAGGGTCAGGTATCAAGATGAATAAAATCTGATCAACAATGTCATTATCACATTAAATCTTTCAAGTTGTAACAATTTGATAAACTTCGTTTGAATTCGTCCCGGCAGTGGATGATGCAGCATCAGCCATCAATGAAGCAGATAATGGCAATTATGGCTGAAAGAGATGCAGCCATTCAAGAGAGAAATTTGGCCCTTTCCGAGAAGAAGACAGCATTGGCAGAGCGAGACATGGCTTATCTACAACGAGATGCTGCAATTGCAGAGAGGAACAATGCCCTTTTGGAAAGAGACAATGCCATTGCAACTCTTCAGTATCGTGAAAACTCCCTAACGAGTAACAATTTATCATGTCCACCAGGGTGCCAAATTGCTAGGGGAGTGAAGCATATACACCACCCACAGCAGCAGCAGCAGCAACACACGCATCATGTGCCTCACATGAACGAAACTACTTACAATCCAAGAGAAATGCATCCCAACGATGCCTGCCCAGTATCCCCAGTTGCTTCTGAATCAACAAAGGCAAGGAGAAACAAGCGAACAAAGGAGGCAAAAGCAGTCACAACACCTAACAAGAAGGTTTCAAAAGCTCCAAGGAAGGTCAAAAGGGAGGCTGAAGACTTGAATAAGATAATGCTGGGCAAATCACAAGAATGGAAGGATGAAATTGGCATCATGAGTGGAGGTGATGATCTTAACAAACAGTTGGTAGTGTCAAAGTTGGATTGGAAGGGTCAGGATCTGGGGCTAAACCAGGTTGCCTTTGATGAATCTACAATGCCAGCCCCAATATGCTCCTGCACAGGAGTTATAAGACAATGCTACAAATGGGGAAATGGTGGATGGCAATCCGCATGTTGTACCACCACCATGTCAATGTATCCATTGCCTGCAGTTCCCAACAAACGACACGCCCGAGTTGGGGGTCGAAAGATGAGCGGAAGCGCCTTTAACAAGTTGCTCAGCCGGCTTGCAGCTGAAGGTCATGATTTATCTGCTCCAGTTGATCTCAAAAATCACTGGGCAAAGCATGGAACAAATCGTTACATCACAATTAAGTAACCACTCTAGTTTACTCACGGAGTAGTAGCATGAAGAGTAGAAAAATGGAGGGAATGGCCAAGCTAGCAAAGGACACTACCTCAAAATTTCCCTCCACTTTCAGCAAAACAATAAAGGATAGCATAGCATCCAAAAAAAGGTTAGCAGCTATCGATATCTTCAGTTTAATTATGGGTTCTGATCCTCTCTCTCAATCAGCAAGTTTGTTGGAGAGAATTGCATGAGCCAAGTACTTCAAAGCCATGTCGATTCTTTTAGCACTTTTGAAGTGGCTTCTTTCAAGCCCTTATGCAAGCCAAGTCGTCCTCCAAATAATTGTAAAGGTATGTATGTTTCTATTATTAAGATCAGGGTTGTATTAAAAATATCAGAGTATGGCCACCATTTTGTAGTATTCTGTATCATCTTTCAAGATGTATCTGTTGTCGATGAATCTCCAATGAAACTCAGTCCACTAGGTAAAATTAAGACAAATTCTTGCCACTTTAATTATCTTCACCTATTAGCTCTAGTTTCTTTATTGATCCAATCAGGCCTTGCTTATGTGATTGGTGTATTTCGAATTTTCTTGAAATTATGAAGCTCAAATAATTGTTGGATCTTGGGTTAGGGAAAACCATTTGAGGAAACATCTAAAACTAGTTGAAAAATACTAAAGTGTGTCAGATCATGAATCATCAGCATCGAAAAATCAGACAGGGATAACTGATATTTCTTTGTTTCATCACCCAAATCACTTGAACAAACCAGAGGTAAAAAGCTTCATTCAAAAACTAAATTATCACACGAATTCATTCAATTTTCAATCCAAAAGAGCAATGTGAATCAATTGAAATTGTTGAAAGAGTTTCATAACTTGTTAACAAGGGAAATCAGAAAGGTATGAGCCTCAGACCGTCCTAGTTCAAAATATTTTCAACACAGATGCAAATATTTCAATTTTGCATCTCAGTGAACCAAAAAATTCTCCATCACTGGCCACATCTAAGAGCGAAGAGAAAAAAAAGATAAACATGAAACGAAAGAAGAAAAACACAAAAGTAATCATTCGAAGAATCAAAACACTGTCAGAGTGTGAAATATCAGCACTGTGAATCAGCCAGGGATAACTGTATATTTCATGTTTTCTCATCATCCAGAACCAAAAAAATAAAAGAAACAGTGATTTCAAATCCAGAAGAACAAAGTTAAAGAAAACAAAGAAATCAAGAGGAAAAAAATCTAGACGAAATGATTTGAAGAGGCATCAGATCTTCCTATACAAAGTGGTTAATCAGCATACTCCAAGTTCGCGACTGGAGCATTCTACCATTCGAAAGTTCGTCATCTGCCCTTTTCCGAGTTGGAACTCATAACCATTAGCAAAAATCGAAGAAAAAAAGTTGCGCTTAAACCCTAACGCCAACCAAGATCGAAAGAAAGAAGAACGAGCTGAGAAAATTTGAAAGGGCTGGAGAAGATGAAAAGACGGCGTTTCCATGGGAGGTTCCAGTGGGTCTAGGGTTTTTTTGATAGGAAAGAAGAACAGATTGCGGGCTTTATAACAGTTCGACCCGGTGATTTTGGATTTGGACCGGAAATCGGACGGCTGCGATTTGTAGATGGAAAACCCGCGGCACGTGCGATCCGGGTATGGAGTTTTTTGGCGGTGACTGAAGTTGTGTCACGGACGAATGATATTGGAACACCTAATCGCTGGCTGTCACGTGCATGACTACTGAGGTTGGGCCTATTTTTTCTCTGGCCCAATGGTTTGGGCCGATTTATGTTCTGACCACAAATTTATCGAAAAATAAAGATTTAAATTTTTTAGTGAAAGTTTGGTCACTATTCCGAATAATATAAATAAATTAAGCTTCTATTTTGATTGTCAATTTAAGTATAGTTTAGTAGATAAAACACTTGTTATCTTGATCTCCACCACATATTTACTGAACTGAACTAAAAAAAATTGTTGTGAAGATATATTTTTCTCTGGTTTGGTTAAATAATTATATAATATTTATCTAAAAAAATAATAATAAATAAAGAGGCGAGGCGTGGGATTTAAATCCTTATGGGAACAGAAAAGACATCCCAACCTTATCTTGTTGCCATCCTTACCTGCCTCTTAGGTCGAAAATACTTAAACTCAACCGTAAAAATTTCAAAATTTAATTACTAGTTAAAAAGTGTTTGATTAAACACAAAAATATCAAAATCTAGCTAAAAACAGGCCAACATAAGTAGAACATTCAATACCCATAAAAATAGTCTCGTTCCATGGCAAGAGTTTGCATAGCAACAAACCTTAAGAAAGAAAGAAAAAAAAAAGTTCAAATGATAAAAACAATTACATTCACCATTTGTTTAATTAACAGAACTAAAAACTTTTTAAGTTAAATTAATCTCACTCCCAAAGTAAAAAAAAAATTCTACAAAATCTAGAGAAGGAGATTATCGAATACAAAATTTTGCAATTTAAGGTTGTGTTTGAGAGGTGGGACCATGAATGAATGATTTTTGCTTAGAAATTGAAGGTTTGAAAGTTTGGGAGTGAGCATCAGTAGCTCTCAAGCTGCAACAACTCATCTCACTTTCAAACTATACAACCAAGCAGGTCCCATCTCCAATTATCATCATTTTATTTCCACCAACTTTATCATTTTTACTAAATCTCCATCTCCAAAAATTCGTGGAATTAGAGACAACTTTGAGATTTTTGGATTTTGATGTTTAATTTACTATTTTCTTTTTATTTTTTTATTTTCTACTTTTGAAAATTAAGCTTCCAACTATTACCTCGTCAAATTTTCTAAAAACGTTTTTGAAATCTAAGCCAAATTTTGAAAACAAAAAAAGTAATCTCTATTTTGAAGAAAGGCCAAAAGCATACCAAATAAATTTGGAGAAAACAATTTTTAAAAATAGAAAATTTAAAACGGAATAATTTTTTATGGGGTTAAACATGTCATTTTGCAAGTTTTCTTTCTATCTTTTTGTCTTTCTTTTTAAAGTACATTCTATCTTTTTATCTTTTTTAATTATCATTACAGTTGAATTTTCTCTATGAAATAATAACTTAACTGATCAAGACACTTATCTCCAATAAAAAAAAATTGTGGTTCTGAATCTCTACCCCACATGAACCCCACGTGATGTACTAAAAAAAAAGCTAATAAAATGGATTTTAGTATTTTAATGAAGCTTATTTTAAACGTTTTTAATAAAATTAAAATTAAAATTTTTAACGTTTATACAGACTTTATATATATATATATATATATATATATATATATTTTAAGTTACAAGTGGAATAGAGAGATTTAATCTTTTATTTATTTATTTATAATGTGGTAGATTTAAGCTTTAGATGAAGCTATATCTAAGTGATATATTCGATCAAGCTTCCCAATTAAATTTAATGTTTTATATAATAATAAAGCTTCCGAATTTACTAATCAAATAGAAATGCTTTTAAATTCTGAATATAGATTTTCTATAAAAAAAAAAGAAGAAGAAAAAGATAATTTATTGATGTTCTTTAATAAGACCAATATATTTTATGATGCTATTTACTGTTTTTAAAGAATTATTTCGTATAACGTAATGGACATTTACTGTTATTTAAAACTACATGTATGAAACACTCAACCAAAAAATATAAAATTTGTCAAAATTAAAAGAAAATAAAAAAGATATGTTAACGAAGTTCTATATATTTGTAAACTTACTGTTAGATACAGTTAAAAAAATATGTTAACGAAGTTCTATATATTTGTAAAGTTACCGTTAGATACAGTTAAAAAAATATGTTCACGAAGTTCCATATATTTGTAAAATTACTGTTAGATACAAATTAAAAGTGTAATGACATAATAGATATTTTTAAAGTTAAAATACCTATTAAATACATTGGTTAAAATTTAATGACTAACTTGTAATTAAATTTTATTTGAATTATGCTAGTACCCTCTATATTATTAAAAGTGAAAAAAGTGCTCATTGGTCCAAATATAATAACATTATAATAATTGTGATATGATCCACCAAGTGATCTATTGAGATCTTGCCATTATTAATCAAAAGCTAAATATTTCACGAATTTTATTACATTAATAATATTGATTATAACCATATAAAAAGTGGTCCTTCCAAAAATCGTGGGGTTGTAAATTTTTTTGTAAAATACAATAACTTGGAAATTTATTCTAAAAAATAAGTGGTAATTGTTGGAATAATATATTTTAAAGGTTTTATATATAGTTTTCTTTTTTTCCTAGAGTTTATCTTCATTTCTAATTTCTTAGCAACTTTTTAATTAATAATTATTCATGAAACGGAGATGTTAGTATAAATATATTAAACATCACTCACAAAAAAAAATCTGAGAAAAAGAAAAAATAGATGAAAAAGAAGTTAAAAAGAATAAAGAAAACGTTATTAGAAAATTTTTAACACTCAAGATCGTATATATCATACAACAAAAAAATGCAAGTCATGTTACGTTTTTATTAACAGTTTCTACGATTAGGACTAAATTTAAAACTTATTAAGATTCGAGAGCTTAAAATAAAATTTTCGAGATTTTAATGGCCAAATTGGAAGGAGGGACCAAAATTTTTATTGGAAAGGGTCCCTAAATTTATCCTGAAAAAAGGTCAGTGGTCACACTGTGGGAGCAGCTTCAAATCATAGCCTTTTGAAAGTTACTTTTCTTTCTTTTTCCTTTTTTAATTTTTTTTAAAAATTATTTATTACCATTATGAGAATCATTTTTCTTTAAAAGATTTATGTTTTTTTTCCCATGTGAGGTTGGCTCCATAAGTCTTTCTTTGAAAGATGACCAGACGGTGGAGTGTCATATGCTTCTTGCACCTAAGAAATGCTTATTAATTTGTTGAGATTCTTCAAGTTTTTTTTTTAATATTTATTTTATTTTTACAAAACTCTCAAATTGCCAACATGAGCAGGTAATTGACGTACACTCTTTCTCTCGAGGTTGGAAGTTCGATCCCCTATATTTTCAAATTGTAGTACTAAAAAATACTCTTAAATTCAAAGTTATGACTCCCTTTCAAAAGATTCATTAAGTGTAACGTTGGAATTGAAAAAAAAATGAAGGTCCGAAAATGAACATTTTGAAATTACAGATCTGAAATAGATCAATTTCAAGACCTTCAAAAAGTTTAATAATTAAAATAAAATCATTATATATATATTAAAAAATCGTAAAAAAAAAACCAAAATATATTTTAAAACTTTGCTTAAATAACCATCCATCAGTTGGGAAGCATTGACATTAGCTCCTTTCACTTTCAAAATTCAATCAAATTGAATTGTCTCTTCATATTCATCTAGAGGTTGTCTAAATTTAGTAGTAGATAGTGAAGTTTGGTGGAGTTTCTACCAATAAAATGATTTGGATATGTTCAAAAATCATGTATGAATCAATAGTTGGATAGACATATAAATTGCTAACCTAATCTAATTCAAGTTTAGACAACATCACCTATTTTAAGGTTATTTGAGAAATGTTTTCAAAACAAATTTTTTTGAGCAAAAATTCAATAAAATCTTCGAATAATTATTTTTTAAAAATTATTTCCCTTCTAATCACCCATTACAGTTTTTCTAAAAACAAATCAGTCTTACTTAAGCTTTTCGAATATAAAATATTATAAGGAGATAAAAAAGACAATTTTTTTTTGTCAACATGAACATAGTTGAACTGGTTAAGACATATATCTTTGACAAAAGGTCGTGTATTTGAATATCACATGTTGAGTATACAAAGACAATTTCTTATAAGTTTAGTTGAGGCATAGTAAAACTATCTCATACACCCACAAAATCTTTACCAAAGCTAATTTGAAGAGCAAAAGTTAAATCAATCCAATCAAACCGTTTAGAGGCTAATTATCTGAGTTTAGTAGAAATTGATCAATTTGGTAGTTTTAAAATTTCACCGAAAGTTTAATCTAATCAAAACACAGAGATCTCGATATTCAAAATCTCCTGCGAACAAGTTATCAAGTTCAGGTTCAATCGAATAGCAGACATAACTTCTGAACATGAATATTGTAGGGTTAATAAATAGGGTTATTCCTCGAGATTAGACCGATCAACGAGAACAACTATTTTTGGACACACTTGTATAAAAATGGGTAGGTGGAGATTTGGTGTTAGTTAATATGACTTAAATACAAAGGGGAAAGAGAAAAATGAATGATTGAGACCAAACAACCAAGTTATATTAAATAGGGAAAGAATGGCTGAGAGTGTTGGTTGGTACTCCTACACACACTTAAATATTCTTTGGAACATGGTTGGATTTGTACTGCTCTCTCATGTTCTACATTGGGAAAGATCTCTCACATGGTGGTGACTTATGAGCCAATCAGGTAATTAAATTACGGTCGACATGTCAACATTTTCATATGTTCGTAGGTTCGATATCCACATAAGAGATGTATCGATATTTTTATAGTATTGCAAAAAAGAAAAAAAATATTGATAAAATATAAAAGAAAATATCACTAACCTTGACATGATATTAATAATTGTAATTTTGAACTTATTTTAAAAAGACGGAATGTTTATTTGTTAATTTAAATATTTTTTTATGAATGTCTTGTTAATTTTCATCAACATCGACAATTGAAATGAACTTTCCCTTTAATATATCTTCTACCACTGAATTATTTTTTTCCTTCCATCCTCTATTTATGCCGTGCACTAGAGTTAAATATCACAAGTTGTCCCTAAATTGTATTTTATCCCTCTAAAAGAAACTTCCTATTTCCTTCTGTTTTTTTGCTTAGCCTAAAATTTTAATACAATCAATTAATTTACTTATCAAAATAGAAAACTTCAACTCATTGCCATATAAAAAAGAAAAAGTGACAATATGGTAACAATAGAGTCGATTTATAAAACTTTTAAAATTACACGGATCAAATTGAAACTAGATTCAAATTTTGGAACTAAATTAAAATTATAGGGACTAAATTAGGTCCCTTTGAGGGATGTACCGTTAGATTAATTTGATTGGTGGGGTGCGCGTGAGATGAGACATTGATATCTTAGCAGGCTGTGAAGAGAGCGTTTCTTCTCCTACCTTTCTTGTTGGTCATTTGAGATGATGTAGTAGGAAGGGCATTTTTTTTTCTTTTTAAATCTTTTTTTTTAATTTAAGAACTCGTGGCAGTGAGGATTTGAATCCCAACCTTTTTGTATCGAAGATATATGCTTGTTGAGTTATGCTAGCAAGAACAACATTTTAGTATGTCAAAGGGTAAACAATTTGATTTTTTTGGTTTTATATTTTATAAAGGAAACTTAATGTTGGTTGATATGTTGATTTAAAAAAAAACGATTGGGAAAATTATTCGAACCAATTAAAGTTGACTTGAAAAATTGGTTGGCTTAACCAAATTGGGACAACTAATTAAAAATAATCACATGTATTTTAGTTTTAACATAAGAAATAAATTTGATAACAAGGAGTTTGTTAAATTACAAATTTAGTAGGGTATCTATTTAACTATCAAAGTTTAAGTTACATTAGCGGGGGGCTTTTTTTTTTTTTTTTTCCTTTTGCAATTAACTAAATAATTATATGATAAATATCTATGGGATAATATGGCAATACAAATAAGGGAAGAAACTAGACAATTAAATAAATAAAAACAGTGAGTGCATTCTTTCGTTTGTTTAGCTTATCATGCCATATTAACCAATATTTTTTCATTAGGTATGTAACATAATAATTAAGTTAATATTAACAACAGAAATTAACTCATGGTTGAAATGTAGAATCACGATTCAAAATTTTAATTAAAACCTTTGCCAAAAGTTAAACTAGAGGTTAAATCTCTAAATTTATAAAACACGTCTTTGAACTTTAAAAGTGTTTAATAGATCATTGAAATTTTAATTTTTACTTCAATTTCGTGACTAACGAAACTCTAGCTTCATTACACAAAGTTCATAGATCTATTAACATTCTTGACTATTCATTCCACGATGGATCACTATTGAAACGGACTTGTTTCACTCCTTTCACTCTACCTATTTCTCCTTCTAAATTCTAAGTGATAAATCTCCTTAGAATAATCTAGCCCTTTGAATATTTTCGTTTTAAAATATGCTTGGGAGAATAAAAGAATTTATTAACAAGCATAGTATTCTTACCAAAATTATCTTTTATTATTATTATTATTATTAGTTTGACTGAAGCCACATTATCTGTTAGCGCAAAATCATGCCGTGAGGCGACTTTAGGGAAGAAATTATCTACCTTAATTAATTAAACTTCATAATCAACAAGAAAATTTTGGATCAAATCAAATAATCATTTTTTCCTATAAGTGGGTTCTACGTGGTAGTTTCCTAGTGCAATATCCCCTTTCCAATTTCCATCCCATTTATCATTATTTTATAATAATTATTGTATTTTTTTAAACTTGTAATAAATTAGTATTATCGGACGGACTCGACATAATGACAAAAGTAGCCCGCTTGTTTGGGTCCATGTGCCAACTCATGTCATGTCCACGTGGCGGTGAGCTGCAAGTGGGCAGTTGCTTCCCCAATTTTAACGTTACTATTTGTCCGCCGCTATATATATATTTGTATATTGTATGTATGTTTTATTTTAGTTATAACTTTGGATTAAATTATAAATTTAGTTTTTTCTTTTCTCAATTTTCAATTTAGTTCATATATTTCCGCATCAGTTTTAGTTTGGTCATCTTTTACCCATTCTTACTATTTATTTAGTCTTTAACATTTAATATAATTAATCAACCTAATTAACCAAGTAAAAGAATACGAACACATTGCGGGTCAAAATAGTAATAGTAGTCTAATAGAGACTACTTGTGAACTTTGATTTTAAAGTCATAAGTTTAAGTTAAAAAAAATTAGAATTAGGTGGCAAATTAAAATCATGCCCAAATTATAGGAACCAATTTTATAATTTAACCTAAATTTTGGTACTTATTTTATTTTGATGATTCGTTTCATCGGTACGTCTTTTAAATGTTGCACTTACTTGGCATAAAAAGTCATTTTTTTAAATAATTGTGTTAATTATTTGTTAATCATTTGACAAAAGATCCAATTTTTATTCAAGAGCTCAACACGTTTCAAATATGTGTCCATTTGATATGGATTTTCATGGTACTGACATGATCATGTTTACATTAATAAATTAAAATAATACATATAAATTTGAAAATATTACAAATATAAAAATTAATTAGGACAACAAACATGGAAAAATTGTTACATAACATCACATCCATCATGATCTAGGTTGGATTAGTTGTTGATGGACGAACTTGTACTCAAAATCATTACCTACTCCCAAACAAAATCACACGATCTAGTAATTGGTTAATAATTTGTAACTTAATTAAAAATGGTGAAATGTTTATTTGTTAATTTAAATTATTATTATAAATTTTTTATTTTTACAATTCTTTTACAAAGATGTATGACATCCATATTTTATTGACATTGTCATCAAATTTGGTTATCGATTCATTCGGTGACAACTAAAATTTATAGTATTTTATCTCAATTATATTTAATATAGTATCATATTAAACGTAAACGAGAAAAATAAAAGTAAATATAAACTTTATCAATACAAGTATAACATAGCTCAGCAGTAATAATATGTATTATTTTTCTTAAGTTCGAAGATTGAAACTCCTCTATTATAGATTTATTGTACTAAGAAATATTATAATATAAATTCAAAAACGAAAATTAAATAAAGACAGATGTACGAAATTTTATAATTTACACATTTAATTTAAAGGAGATTTCTTAAAAAAGAAGCCATAGTGGAAAAGAAAAAAAAAAGTGATTCTCGTCCTTATCCAGCTAAAACCTCTTTTTCCCCAAGTTACCGTTGCTTGTATTAATTTAACTAAACCGAGGATTTAAATAATAGAGTGGGCCCCACTATATTAAGTGTCATTATTCCTTAATTACAACTTCTAATCAGACAAAAGCAAGAAAAAGATTACATATCTTTAATTAAGCTTTAAAATTAACTCCCAACAAAACCAAAATATCGAATCCTTAGAAATTCTTAAAAAGAATTAAAAATTAGTTTTATTCATGAAAATAATTAAATTCTCGCGAGTGAGTTTCTCGACCGTATCACGATATATTGTTTTGTTGTTTTATTTATTTTTGCTTTTTTTAACCATATAATTTGTTTTTTCCCAAACGGGTCTGAGAAATTGACAGCATCTATTTGAGTCGAGAGAAACCGAAGCGTAGAGATCTGACAGCTTCTTCTCGTCTTCTCTGAACTTTTTTTCCCCCCCTGATCGTTGAGGGCGACGGAGCCGTTCCCATGGCGGAATCCAACTGAAGAACTGTGCTAGATTTAATGATGCTTTGAGATCCGTGTCTCCTGTTGCTTGCAGCAGCTATACATTTTGTTTTTGTTTCTCTTTCTCCTCTCGCTCGCTACAATTCCCAAGACCGCACCATTATAGGCCGTTTTGTCTCCTAGAAAGAAAGAGAATCGGATAAGTTCAACATGGGGAGGTCTCGCTCATGCTTCCAAATAATCACATGTGGTAGCGATTCGAAGGACGCGGATGAGATCGATGTACTTGAGGTATTTGGTTCGGTCTGATTTCGTCGTGTTTTTAATTTCCCCTTTTTTCTATATGATTTGTGAGTGTTGTTTCAATTGAGCTTGATTTGCATCTTATTTAGCGTAGTAGTCTTCTAAATTTTAATGTGTGGCAATGCAATCGATTAGCCAGAAGATTGAATGGATGAATTATGGTCGGGGACCTGAGAATCAATCTGAGTTATGTGCATTGTAGTTGTTTGCTAAATGACCGACTCTGTGATCTGGTTGAGATTGATTTATTTTCGTCTCTAACCACTCGAAAAATGAGAACCTGAATGGATTTTACTTTCTGGAGAATTTGGTGAATTTATTGATATTGTTGCACTGGCATCTGGAAATCCATTTACTACATCCATGTATTTTATTTTCTACGTGTATTTTCTGTCTGTTAAAGTAGTTTGTCATATTTAATTTTACTTCCAGAGCAAGGACTCCAAAGATAAACGAGGCTGGAGTTTTCGTAAGAGATCTTCTCAGCATCGCGTGCTAAACAACACTGTGATCACAGAAACTCCACCTGTAGAGAAGGAAAACCTTGAAACTGCTACCATTGACTTCCAATCATCAGCTAACTCTACTGTCCCGGAGAAACCCACCATAATACACTTCACTAATGAGGAGATCCATGTGCCTAACATTGAGAATCCTAAAGGATCTGATAACTTGGATGTTGCATCTGAAAATGAAAGTAAGGTTGATAGCCAGGTTGAGGAGTCTATTGTTATTGTCATCCAGGCTGGTATCAGGGGGCTCTTGGTATTCTCCATTCCATAAATTCTCTATCATGAGATTATTGTCAGTCGTTCGATAAGATTCTAACATCTCCATCCATGAATTCATATTGGCAGGCACAGAGAGAGCTGCTTAAACTTAAGAATGTAATAAAAGTGCAAGCTGCTGTTCGTGGGTTCTTGGTAAGGAGACATGCTGTGGGAACACTTCGCTGTGCTCAAGCCATTGTCAAAATGCAAGCTATTGTCCGTGCTCGTCGTGCTCATCTCTCTCCTGAGGGATCGACTCCAGACTTGCTGCAAAAGAAGAATGGGAAGGAAAATCCTGATTCAAAGATCGTGGTAATTCTACTGGTTTCTAAACCATGCCATCTTGGGAATCTGGACCCACCTTATCTTCTTTAGTTAAACACTTAGTGTTCTGTTCGTACCATTTAGATTTTCTTAGATTGTATTTTGATTGACTTGTGGTAGCAGAGTATATATTTGTTTATGTTATTCGTAGAGAATTTTTGTTTCCTCGTCTTAATCATATATTTTTTATTACAGGTAAAGGAAGAGATGACAAAATCCAATTTGAGATATATTTCAATTGAAAAGCTACTAAGCAATAGTTTTGCCCGGCAGGTATTTTGATAATGTTAGTATGTTTTAATATGTTGTTTGGAAAATATATGGTATGCTTATCTTCTCTAATTTATGAATCTTTAATCCATCAATTTTGTACTTGAAGTTGTTGGAATCAGCACCGAGAAAAAAACAAATCAATATCAAGTGTGATCCTTCCAAAAATGATTCTGCTTGGAAATGGTTGGAGCGCTGGATGGCTGTTTCATCATTGGATGTTTTGGAGCCTCAGAAAGCAGAACCAGTCACCGAGCAAATGGAAAGAGAAATCGAGGAGTCTCTTGTTGAAGATGGAATTGACACAAAAGCTGTCTCTGAAACAGAAGATCTGAACTCCAGCACCATTAAATCAGTTTCGCCATCTGAAAGTGAAGATTTAATTACTTATGATGCCAATAACTTACAATTTCAAACCTGCCTCTCTCCATCTTTGTCAGTAAAAGATAATCTAGAGCAGTCTCAGCCTGAGAATGCAACATCTGAAGCAAAAGAGACATCAACTAAGGTTAGTTCGCTAAAAGATCAGAAAATACAGTTGGATGATGCTAGTCTGCAAAAAGAGTTGAACTCCCTTTTCGAGAAGCCTCAAATGGACATGGAACAAGTCAATCCTCTGAAAAGAGTAGCCCCTGAACAACTGGAGAATGAGGGTAAGAAATTTGTGCTTGGATCAAGAAAGGTAAGCAATCCCTCATTTATCACTGCCCAGGCAAAATTTGAACAGTTGAGTTCAGCACCAGACTCAATTGGAACAACTAGTTCAATGCATGAGGATGATGGAATTGAACCTCATTCAGAAACAGTTTCATCTTCAGCAGATACTGTACCGAGGGCGAAGGAGCCAAGTGCAGATGAAAATATTGTCCTTCCTGGATCTAGGGCAATTCAAGTTGGTGGCTCTGAATGTAGCCCCGAGCTCTCTATTTCTTCCACTCTCGATTCACCTGATATATCTGAAGCAGGACTTTCAGATCGACATGCAAATGATGTTTTAAAGAAAGGAGACGAAAATCCTAGCAGTGATGTAAGCACGGAAGTTGAAGTCAAAGGTTCTTCTACCTCTCCAATGCCAAATGACTTCCAACTTCTCATGGATCAACCAAAAGAAAGTAGTGAATCTAACGGTCATTCCAAGTTGGATCAACCAGAAGAAGCTATTGAATCTAATGGTCAAGCCATCACTTCAGTAGCTGTTGTAGACTCTGCACCAAGTGAATCAAAACTAGGGAGAAGTTCACCGGATCAACAGAGAGAACAGGAGGCTGATACGGGCCATCAAGCATATAGATCATCCCCGGAAGCTTCTCCAAGAAGCCATTTAACTGTTCCCGAATCCCAAGGGACGCCATCTAGTCAGGTATCAGTAAAGGCTAAACGAGATAAAACTGATAAAACAGGTTCTTACCAAAAGCAAAAGTCATCAGCAGGAAAGCAATCACCATCCAGTCTAAATCGCAATTCTGGCACACGAAGCAGCACGGAAAATCTTTTCAAAGATCAAAAGAGTGGGAAGAGAAGAAATTCATTTGATTCAGCACGACCAGATCATGTTGAAAAGGAATTAAAAGAGAGCAGTAGCAGTAACTCTCTTCCTCACTTCATGCAAGCCACAGAATCTGCTAGAGCCAAGGTTCAGTCGACTAACTCTCCAAGATCAAGCCCGGATGTTCAAGATAGAGAACTATACATCAAGAAAAGACACTCCTTACCTGCTGATGGTCGGCAAGGATCTCCACGCGTTCAACAGCCAACACCTAAAGCCCAGCAGGGAGTGAAGGGAAATGGTATGCATTCCTCTTAATTGAATCTCACTGATTTTTCTGCTTTAACCCCCAAATAAACAAATAACAGAGAGAGAAATGGAAGCAAGACGAAAAATTATGGTCAAAAGGAGTATAAATTCAATACCTTCTGAACCAAATCTAATTTCAATAGTAAAAACAAAAAGGTTTCATATGCACTTACAAGCACAAGTTTTGGTCTGGCCTGCTCAAGTATTGATGTCTGGATGCGTAAATTTGTTCAGGCTCAAGTGTTGGTGTTCATATATTTAAATCAACACGAGCTCAAGTATTGATAGCATGTTACTATATGTAAATTCATGTTTGTTTTTGTGCGTGTATCTACAAATTTACAACATAAAGTTATTCAAGGGTGTGCATGCATGTGCTGTGTCATGTTCATGATAGGTTGCTATTAATGGAGGCCTCAATTTTCAGCCGGTTGATCATATTGTCATTACAATTGCTAGCACTTATCATCATTATATTTGTCTTTTGTTTGGGGAGGAGGAGGGGGTGGGGCGAGTGAGGAGGTTCCCTAACAGGAAGAACTTTCAAAAGCAAGAACTAGTCTGGCAAATGTCTAAAGTTACATATAATCTTATATCATCATACTTGTTCTTTTGAAAAGTCATATCTTCTCTTTTGAATCCTACTTTCAGAGAAAATGTGGCGGAGGTAAGCAGCTAACGACGTGGTCGTCACCAGCTTGGATTGAAATATGCAAGGAGACAATTTGACCTCAATGTGTGCACAGCTAATTTCTGATCTACATTTTCATGAATCATGACGCATAGCTAATCAAGCCAAGAGATATGGGTCTACTCAGGAAAGATGTGTAAATTTCTATTTCTATTTCTATCTAATTGTTTGTTTGTCATCCCTCCATTTTCCCACACTTCCCTTTCAAAAAAAATTTCATCTTCTGTTTGTAATTTACAAGTTGTTGGTCATTGTGTGCCTGATATTCAGTAGGTTTGTGACGAATGGTTTTGCTTGTGTATGTGCTTGAGATAACTACAATGTGATGAAGAGATTCAAAGGATATATTTCTTGTTCTTTTTGTTTTTTTGTTTTTTTTTTTCAGATTTTTACCTGAATAATCGAAATATGGTTGGGCTCTCTCTTATTTCTATTCCCCATGTATCTAATACCTTAACTTTTCACTTTGAAATTCAGGCAGAAGTTGGGTCACGGCACTGAAAATGGTTACATTTTAATCATTTTAACTAGTAGGTTTGTTTTTCAGCTCAAATCTGTTTGTAATTTTACCATTTATATGGTTAGAAAGGAACCAACAGGGAGTTAACTTGATTATTATTATTATTATTATTTACCTGCAACTCGAGAGAGAGTTTTATTAGTTGTTATAACTTATTTATTGGAGTGTTGCTTGGATTTCTTTATTCATTCATTCATTTGGAAAAATATGGTGCTAAATAACACAGGAGTAATTTTTTAGTACAACATTCGGGAGATCTAACCAATAGGTTTTTAGTTGAAAATATATGTCAATTATCGTTGAATTATGCTCGCTTTGATAACATACGAATGATTTTGGATATGGGGAGATTTCAATATTATAATTATAATGTATAAGTGTTGCTCTTGAGCCCTCTAGAAATAAAATAAACTTGTAATCTGATAGTCATATCTTTGTAGATTTGACAGGTTGGTGATTGGGCCCTTGAACAATCTTATAATTTACACAACCTTATCGGGAATAATATACACAATTTTTTTTTATTTTTTATTTTTTTTATTTTCGTTTTTGTACTTTCAATTTTTTTTCTATTTTAATCATGTACTTTTGAGATGTTTATTTTGGTCCCTTTACTTTTAAAAGGTGATAGTTTTAGTTTTACGTTTTTTTTATATTAATTTCAACATGACGCTATATTCAATATATTTATTGAAATGTAGTTATAATTTTATATTAAAGAATTTCTGTTGGTATAGAATTTGTGTTAAAATTTTGCAAGCATGAATCAAAATGATTGTTTTCTAAAAATATATAAACTAATGTTTTGAATGTATAGATACGAAAATGAATGTATTGAAAATATAGAGACAAAAATGAATGGGTTGAAAGTAGAGGAAGAGAGATGAAACCAACTTATTACTTTTTCTTATTGCTTGATTTTTTAACTTATAAAATTGTTTCTTTTCTTCTCGAAAAGATACTTTCATCAAGTAATGTCTCAAAGAAAAAGAAAATCAAACAAGTAATAATATATTGTATTTCAAATTTTTAGCTTTTATTTTAAAAATTAATTGTTAGTATAACTTCAGAACCATCTTAAATAGAAGAATATTTTAACTTCAATAAACGAAATGCAATTAAAAATATATTAAATTAATATGAAGAAGTTCATAGCAAAGTTTCCCGTGCTCGCTTAGCAGTATAACGCCAAAAAAGAAAAGAAAATATATTATATATTTAAAATATATTTATACGAATTTGTGTTAAAATGATGCCGAATCACACGGGGCTTAAATCGTTGGTAATGAATTTCAAAATGTAATTGTGTAGAACATATGTTAATGACCCCATAAATTTTAAATAAATTTGTAAAGTTTATTGGTCTCTATTACTATATCATTTATGCTATAAAATTGAAAAACAAAATGTAATTATTTTCTTGAATTTTCAATTTTAATTAAGTATTTTTCATTAGCATTATTATATGATATCATTGACATGTACTAAAAAAAACATTATTATTTGGTAATTTGATATGATATAAAAGGTTTATTTTAAAATGTATTATGTCGGTTGTCTATCAATTCTTTCTTATCGTTTTTTGTGTGTACTCCCTTATATATTTATATATGTTTTGTTTATCTGGTTCAATATAATTAAAATATTTTAAAGTTGAGATCAAATAAACAATTAACTTTTATGGCTATTTCTCAAAAAAAAAAAAAAAAAACTTTTATGGCTTGTTGCGAACATGTTGGATTTTGAATTAGCATGTAAATCATTCCAATCATTGCTGTTGATTTTTTTAATTAAAATATTTTATGAAGACCTAACATATATATATGTGTGTGTTTTTTTTTCTTTTTTCTTTTTTTTTTAAACTTTCTAGAAAACAACGGAAACATAGCTCAACGTAAACATATATAATTAGGTCGGAAGTTGAATTATATCAATATTATTAAATAGACATTTTGAAAGTTTAAGTAAGTGTTAAAATACTATTTTTATTTCTATATTATCATCTTTAGTTTATTTTGTTTTTTTTTTTACTTTAAAATTTAGTTCATTTTAATCAATTTACTTTCAAAGTTTTGATTATTGTAATTTTAGAAACGACAATTTTAGCTTATTTATTTATTTTTTAATCTCATTTTTTCTATAACAATTTAAACACAATACTATATATATATATATTTTAGATGTAACCATAATTTTATAATTTTTAACATTTTGTTTAATAGGATCAAAATAAGCAAAATAAATAAGTGGGAGGAAGAGGTAGGAAATAAATACTTTATATATTTTTTGAAAAATAAAAAAACTAAATTTTTTATTAGGGTGAAGAGTGAGTATTTTTGTTGTGCTACACACCAAATTAAACACAATATTATGTTTACTCAGAATATGAAAACAAAAAGGCAAAAGAAAATTTTGAGGCTGGATTGGCTGTAGCCGGGAGGGAAAGCCAGAACCAGAGGATCTAGGGTTTCTTTCGATCTCTCTGTCCTGTTTATGTTACATGCAAATTTGGATCAGCCTTCTGCAATTCCACCTTGCATAGCTCGTCGATACGTTTCGATTAAGTAATGAGGGAAGATACTTCTTCTTTAAAACTTTGAATTCCGTTCCTGATTCGATTCGAAGAGATAGCAGTAGGGTTTCCATTCTCATCGGAATCGAATTCCGTCCCTTAACCGAACCGGTGGAAGTTTTGAAGCAAGGAAGGAAGTTTACTTCCTGTAAATATGCGAGGAGGATTGCATAAAGGGAGAAGAGTTTCATGGGCTTCAGATGTTAATCTCCGTCAGGTATAAAACTACATTTCCTCTGTTCAAACCCGGCGTTTTTAGGGCTTAATTTGATTAAACGTGTTTACAGTTTCGTTTATACCTTGAATTATGTGTGTTTTGAACCTTTGCTGTTTTTGTTGGAGGTTTACAGTTATTCTTCTTTACTCACTGGCTATCTCTGTGAAGAATATATTTTTAATTCTTGTGGCTTGGTTCTGGTTTTGCCCCAAATTTCTAATATCCTGGGAATAGAGTGGTAAATGGGAATTTTCTATGTCACATTTCAACTATTGAGTTTAAAATTAAATCAATCATGTGATGGAAATCAATGGATTGGGAACATACACCTCATGTAATTAGATTGAGGAAGAATGTCATTCAGCACCCTATTCCTCAAGATATTGAAGTCCACTAATGTATGTAATTTAGCTCATTATTTCTTTTACCACTTAGGCTACAGAACACTGATGACTGAAGTTAAGAAATAGTTTTCTTCACTTTACCATTGTGATGATAATGTTGAGAATAACCTTTAGAATCTTTAGTTAAGAAAGTGACATTTTGTGGACATGAGATTCTTTCTAATACTTCTGTACGGTCATTATGTTTTATAATACATCATTTTATATTTTTGTTCCTAATTTTCTATTTAGATTAAGGCATCTTCATAGTACCTTGAGGGGTACCCTTCTATTCTTCAAGGGACATGCCTCGAGGCTGCTCAATCTTTTTTGTAAAATAGCACAAGTACTCGTTTGTTTGGTTAGAATGCTTTAAGTTTTGCACAATAATAGCAATAAACTATCAGAATGGCATGTATAGAGTATGCATCTGTTAGGAGTACCATTAGGGTGGATGTTAGAAATGTTATAGGACACTAAGGCCTAAGGGTATATTAGTTGGTAGCCAAAAAGTTTGTTAGTAGGAGCTGGTTATAATAGAGGAAATGGGAGGGGATGAAGGCAGGCAATGGCTTGGGTCGTTCACTTCAGGCTTGAGTTTACTTAAGAGGGAGGTTCCAAGTCAAGTCGAGTTCCTCTTATTACTTGGGTATCCTTTTGTATTTTCTTATTCATTATCAATATAATTCTCTTGTTTCTATTGGTATCTATATTCTTGCATTTCTATTAGTAAATGTTGTGATACTATCAAATTCCTAAATACTATGAGAATATGTCAAATTTAACACATCAGGGTTTCTTGTATTGTACATGTCATTTTTTTTTATAATAAATGTTGTGTTCATAGGCATGCTCTTTTTAAGAATGCAAGAATATTACCTACATTTAATGGTTTCTTTTATTTTAAGCTTAGCCATAACACGTTACAGGACTATGATTAATGTTATTCTATATATTAATAAAATTACAGTATTACTTTTATGTATATACATCTAATTCAATAAATGATAATATTATGCTAGCATCATGTACATTTTAAGTTTAATAAATTGTTGATATTAGTGAGCTAAAAGTTTTATAATTGTAACATTATTTAATATTATTATAAATATTAAGCCTGTAATTTCATTCAAACATATACTATATAAACATATTTGTTGAAAGGTAACATGTATCCTTTTATGAAGTAAACTTGTGGCGTCTAGGAATTTTCGCAATTATTCGTTGGGACTTATTATTTCTGGACTAGAGTTCTATTTTGTATGGTTGGTTCAGGTTCTAGTTTGGCTCTTCTAGTAGTGTGCGGCACAATTCCCCCGATTAATAAAATGCATCTCTCCTTTCCAGATTAGGCTGTTTTTGTCAGAGGATTGTCCTTCCCAAGTGGGGTTGGGTGCTCAAGATCACCTTCAAGCAAAGACGTCGTGGCTCTTGCATTCTAGTGGTTCTGGTTCGGATGACATTTTGCCTCCCGGATTTGAAGTAGCTCATCCAGAGAATCAGCTGCAGATTAAGCTCTCACAAATTCCTGTAAATCAATGGCAATGTCCACCTAAGGTAAGTAGTGATTCCAATTTTCGATTTTTAATGTTGAACTAGGAACTATGGCTCTTCAAGTTTAACATGAAATTCATGCTTTTTTGTCCCATGGCAGTTCTTTTTCCCTTTCTTTTCCTTTTAATGTTTATTCCCGTAGTTTGTGCTGAATTTGACATGGCGAGTGGTTGTTGGTGAAGAAAGCCAAGAGGTAGAGGTTGAAAATCAGAGAGAGATGAGAGTACTCGAAGCGGTTTATCCTCGGGCGTCTGCGATTCCTCCAAAGTTGATTACTTTCTTTGCTCCTTGTGATTTTCTTTTGGCATTGGTTTGTTTGTTATTCTTAATACTGAAAAACTATTTTGATTTGCATCTATATTCAGCCCTGCCATAGCAGCTGATTCAGAACGTACTGATGTCGATGACAGTCGGACACCTCTGATTCCCATTACTCCTATTGAAGATGAAGATGCAACAACCGAGACCTCGACTGATTTCGCAAGTCCAGCCGCTGTCCTTATGAGTGCTCAGCCCTCTCTATTCGTTCCTGCTGGTACATCTACGTCTCTGCATATTTTGCCGAATTCAATGTGTTCTACTTCCAGTGGGAGCACCATGGCTGGTATGGATCTTGTCAACGAACCTGATGTTGTAGCTGCTGCATCAGCAGCACTCAGTGTGCTCGTGAAGAGCAATGAGATAGGCAGCTCGATCGACCGTGAACTGCTCGTTAAGATCCTCAACAATCCGAAAATGATTGAACAGCTGGTCGTGGATTCAGGTGCAGTCACCAACAGTCAAAAGCCAATACCATCTCCCAACCTATCGCTCGGACAAATGCATAAGATAGAAAGTAATGCCTCGGCAACGCCTGTATCGGGTAATCATTTTTTGGCTCAACCAAATGGAGCAAGTGTAGGGCCTCTCCCCAATCCACACTCTTCCTCAAGGGGTGTTCCAGTTTCTTCCCTGCCCTCTACTGGACCTCCAATGAAGGACTTGAGTTACTATAAAAGCTTGATTCAGCAACATGGAGGAGAGCGACAAGACGACCCCCCTCGGCCGCAATTTGGGAACCGACACAACCAGCCATCAGGAGCAAACCAGGAGTTCTTACATAACCAGCCATCAAGAGATGGGAAGTCCAAGATAATGAAGCCTTGCATATATTTTAACAGCTCGAGGGGATGTCGACATGGAGCTAATTGCTCGTATCAGCACGACCCGGTGTTCCAGCAGAGAAGTAGTAGTAGTGTGCCAGAAATGCCGAGCGCCAAGAGAACGAAAGTCGATAGAGAAATCAGCAGTTAAAAGTAGAGTAATTGTCACCGATCGATCAATGTTTATTTTCGAGTCGGGAATCTCTTTGGCCTGAAATTTCATCTCTTCTCATATTTAATCGCTGCAATAGATAATTATGACCTCTGCTGCCACGCTTAATTTAGTTATTTTTATTATGAAACCAAATGTTCTTTTGATGATGAGTTTGTTGAGGTGATAGATTTTTCAAAGCTGAGTAATAATCTCTTGCAACATTTTGAATCTTTTATATATTTATTTAATAGTCTTGTGCTTTTAGAAGGCATAAATATTAACATCTATTAAAATTAAGGCTAAAATATTATTTTGGTTCTGATTCATTTTAATTTTGAGTTTTTAAAATTTTTATTTTGATCCTTCTATTTTTAATTTTAGTTCTTATATATTCGAAAGGTTTGTTTTGGTTTTATTTTTAAAAAGTCACCATTCTATCCCTTAATTTTATTTTTTCTTTTATAATTTCAACGCGATAATATTTCATAAAATGTAACCATAACTTTATTTGGTTTCCATTAGAGTTTATGACAAATTTGTAAATAGAAATTAAAATGATCACTTTTTAAAAGTACACCGACCAAGTAGTATCTTAACCTAAATTTAAATATAATTTAATTGGAACATAGAAAATGAGTTTATTGTAAATGATTTAATCACCTTGAATTTTTTAACTCAAAAAATTGTTTTTGTTTTATTAACTTGTCTATATTTTATACCTCGGTTATTTTTTCTTACAATTAAAAATTTAATAACACTTAAATTATAAAAGTATTAAATTAAATCGTTACAAATAAGTACTAGTACTAAAACATTATAACTAAATACGTGTTTGACCAAATACATATTTTTCCATATTCTTATAAATTCATAAATTAACTGATGCAACGCAGCAACTGTTGGATTTTACCTTTTAACTATGTTTTGTTACTAATGATTTTTGTTTATTTTGATAATTTTGTGTGTGTCACAGATTTATAATTTATTACCAAACACAATTTCAATGACATACAACATAGGTTCAAATCCATCTCCCAACATTTTGATCAATCTTGAAATGTAGTTTTGCAATTCTAACATCACATTTCAGTCTATCTCGGATCTTGCAAAATCTTGTCATGGTTTTGAATGTCCTAAGGAAACTTTTTTTTGGTACCGATAAATGCTCGTTTAGTAACGTTGTTGTTTCTTGTTTTTTTGTTTTCATTTCTAACGGAATAATTTTTTTAATATTTTAATTAAAAAATAAAGAAAAAAAATAGTTACCAAAGACAATTATATTTTTCTTTATTAAAAAATAAGAAAAAAAAAACGATAACGTTACCAAAGAACCTTAAAAAAAATACCAACCATCCTAATTTAAACCGACTAAATTGACCTTGTTTATAGTTGATTTTGAATGATCAAAAACTGACTACCATCATCCCCTCAACCCAAAAAAAAAAAAGTTTCACTTTGGCCCCCCTCCCACCATCGTCTTCCCTTGCCTTACCACCACCTACCTTCCCCTTCGACTCTCCAACCACCACGTTCACTAACTTCGATCAATTGGTTGGTTTACATTATGTAAAATAACTGAGACTAACTGTGAAAGTTAGACGCAGTAAAATCTTTATTTTACTTTGAACACTTGTTTCGTAACTATTTCTTTTAGCTTCAAAGTTTAGAGAAACTTAAAAAACAACCCAACGTTGTTATTTTGGTTAATGTAGTATCAGTTTTAGTTTCATTTTGGTCATTATTTTATTTTGGTATATGTATTTTTAACTTTAGTTCCTGTACTTTTAAAATATTTATTTTAATTTCTATATTTGTAAAAATTGATCATTTTGGTCACTGATCGTAAAATTTTAATGCAAATTATACACGCAACAAAAACCTTTTATTATAAATTCAGGGTTACATTTCAAAAAATATATTTAGTACAGTGTTGTGTTGAAATTGTGATAAAAAACGAAATTAAAGAACTAAAATAGTCATTTTTAAAATACAAATATTTTTGAAGTACCATGATGAAAATAATATTTTAACAAAAATAAATAAATAATAATAATAATAATAATAATAATAATAATAATAATAATAAACCTCTATTTTAGGATGACGTTTGAATTGGTGGACCGAGTCAAATGCCCCCATAAAAATGAAAAAAGAAGAAAAAAAGAAAATCCAATTAAAGTCCCACAGCGTGACGTGTCAAGTTGACATTTTGATAATGTCGCAACCACAAGTTTTGGGAGACGCGTGAATTGGGCCGAAGAGCCCACAAAACGAAGTGGTCCAACCTGGATTGGGCCCATCCTTGTAGAATGTTGCGCCCCAGAGTGGGTGCAAAGAGCAGTCCAAAACGACACGTCGCCTTATTAATGCTGCATCGCTCACGTAATTAATTTTATCGTCGTACGACACCATCGGCTGAGGGTACGGTCCGTGAAGTCCTTTAAAATGGGGGCCGTCCCCCATAACCTAATTTCCCCCCCCCCCCCCCCCCCCCCCCCCCCCCATTATTTAATACTCCATTATTAATTTATTATACATTTTGTCTTCTGGAGAAAATAAGATTGAGACTACTAATCTTTTTTTGTTCTTTTTTTCCCTCCTTATAATTTAAGCACCATTATTATTGCTCTTACAACCAAAATTAATTCTTTCAAGTCAAATTGTTTCGATATAGGGAATCGAGGAAGTTTTGGTACTGCTTTTGTTGTCATAATAATTGGGTCTTCCAACTCGAGGTAGCAGGATTGTTCGTGAAAAGAACCTAGACATTTAGGAGAGTATCAATTTCTGCGGTGGGAATGAGAATGTGGATGATAATTATTTTTTGAAAAAAAAAAAAGAAAAAGAAAACATATACGTTGACGTGACTATTATTTGGAGAGTATTTTGAGAAGTTTTTATTTTCTCTTTAGAAGTACTTGTTTTTAATCAAAATTGCTACTATTATAAGTATTTATTTTAATTTCTGTTATAAGAAATACTTTGTTGTTGGGTTCTAATCTAATTAGAAGTAGTTTTCAATGGCTAATATTTACTTAATGAATATTTTAATAATTCATAAATTACTATAATGAAAATAATTAAATAATTAAATTTACAAAAAAAATAAAATAAGTCAGAAAAATGTGTGGAGAGATTAATAAAAAATGTTAAATAATACTAAATAATTCACCTACAAGAGAAAAATGTTATCCTTCATTTATATATTTTGACCATTATTTATTATATTAAAAAAATAATAGTACCAACAAGCAACTTATTTATCAAAGTTTTTGCACTCTGGTGATACTGCTACATAGGGGCATGTGTTAAAAAAATAAAAAATAATTGGTAACAGAAAATATATACATGTAAAAAATCAATACAAAAAAATTAATAAGAGGTAATTGACACAGACCAAATTAACAAGAAAGTATGCATAACAAAAATATATACATGTAAAAAAAATAAATGCCAAAAAGAAAAGGAAAATTAATAAGAGGTAATTAACAACACAGACAATAAATTAACAAAAAAATCTCTAAATCATTATGAAAATACTCGAATGTAGCCCTAATATCCAAATTAAAAATAGTGTCTAAATCATTATAAGTGGTTCATTGGTCTACAGAGACTAGGAGCCCTCAAAGCCTCCGAAAGGGACTTTAATCGCCCACCAAACTGTTGGCACTAGTCCTCCATTTTGTCTCTATGGATCGTGACTTCTCCCAATTCGATCAGGTCATTGTGAGTAGCGAATTAGTTCAAACTATAAGATGGCCACATACTTTAAAAATTAATTCCCATGTGTTTTCTAGCACAAAACCTTGTAAAGTTAGGTGACTATATTTATGCTTGGTTGAAGGTAAGTAGATAAGTATTCAAACTCACGACTTTTTGATGACACGAAACTTTCGTCAAGTTTATAAAAAATATCACTAATATAGACATAATAATAATTTTTTTTACAACAGTTGGATGAGGATTCAAACTCACGACTTTTTAGTTGGAGATATATGTCGTCTTAACCCGTGAGCTATGTTTAGATTGTCACCATAATAATCAATTTTAAGTTAATTTAAAATGGTAAAATTTTGAATTATTTAATTGAATTAATTTTTTTATAATTTTCCTACATTTACCTTATGACATTCGACGTACATTGGATCAATATTACCACTAATATTTTCATAAATTTATGATTTTAAAATTTTCATCGACATCTACCTTTATAACCTTGAAATAGTATACACTCGTAGTGGTACGATTTCACACCTCTCACTTATTTAAAATATAATGTTCTCAATTATAAATGTTTTTGGAGGTCAATGAAGTGGTTGCATGGATAATGTTGAATAGGAGCTAAGATTGAGTCAGAGTGTTTAATCAAAACTCAAATCCATCAGAATGATTGGTCACAAACACACCATTATTTCTTGTCTGATTCATATATTTTTTCCTTTGTGTAATAAATTCAAAACTCAGAAATGTTATGGGCATACAAACAATATTCTATAATTTATAATATGATCAAAGGCTATAATTTTATTAATTCCCCATTTTAGTATTAATATACACTAAAATTGATATAATAAGTATTAAAAAATAGGAAGAATATTTAAAAATAAAATATATGGTTAGAAGTTTATGGATCAAGTTACAAACATGTTTGAATTGGGTTGGAATACAATGTAAAATTTTTGAAGTTCCATTGGTTTATAAGTTCTCTAGTATATAATTGTGTCTTTAAGGAACTATAATATTAATTAAAAACTGAAAATGATTCAAAGTAGTTAAAATCTGAATATTAAATAAAGCAATAATTAGAGGAGTCATTCAATTACTTGACCAATTAATAATGTAACATGATTGTTAATTAGAGGTGACTTTAGCCCATATTTTAGTTTAAATCTTTTCTTTTTGTTTTTGTTTTAGTACAACATCTGAGGTGGGGGATTGAACTTGCAACATCTTGGTTAGAGATATATGTTAATTACCGTTGAGTTATGCTCGTTTTAGTTTTTTTCTTTTTGTATTTTTTTAATATTTTGATTGGGTGCCTAAAATACAATAATTTCAATTACTATAAAGTCATTTTTAAATAATCATTTGTTAAATATATTTTGGAAAGAAAAAAAATTCAATTCGAATCTTTTAAAATATTTCCTTTTATCACCCAATATTTATTTTTAAAAACAATTTAAACTATTTATACTGAACTCTCCCTAAATTAATAATTATTTCAATAATACTGGTAGATAAATATTTTGCTTCAAAATTCATTTCAAACTCACTCTAATTTTTTTATTATTAGGATCCACGAGACATTTTAAACTCTTAGCATCACACTTCTTTGACAAAGACACGAAAATGTAACAATGTGTGCATTTTTTCTTAACATTCTCTTCTCTATTTTTTTCCATCCCTTCCTACACGTACTTTTTTCTAATACTTAAATATATCCTCTCTTATTTGTCACGGAAAAAAAACATGAAAATAAGATATTTTATGTTCTTAATAAAGCATAATAAAATAATTTATCACGTTACAAAAGTATTAAATTTTCATCAATATATATATATATGTGTGGATTTGATATCGATATATAACAACTAATTGATATTTCATTGTATCATAAAAAGTTAGACAAAATACAAAAGAAACTTTTAACTAATTAAAAAAACGATAAAATGTCTATGGGTTAATTTAAGTAATTTTTAGAAATATTTCCCTCAGAGAGCTTAAAATCTTATATAGATTTTGACTTTTCATTTTTTTCTCTTTCAAATACAGTATAAGTTTAAAAAGTTAGTTTGACGTGGATTTAAAATATAATATTTTTGTGGAAATTTTGATTTTATTCCGTGTTTGAAAATATATATTAGTTTTTGTGCACTTTGTGTAATTGTCTCTTTTAAAAGTGGATAAAGTACGTATTACTATTTTAAAGATAGGGTCAATCTCTATCCACGTAATTGTTGAATTAAAAAAAATTTAATGTAATTTGCATCTATTTTTATGAATTTATTGATTTTAATAATCTTTTCAAAAATATCCACAAATATCAACGTTTTATTGACATTTTCGACAACGTTTCTACAAAATTGAGATAGCAAAATTAAATAAAATACTTGAAGCAAAATTTCGATTTTCAAAACTATGAAGAAACAATTGTAAATTTCGTTATCCAAATAAACTTTTTGGCATGTGGATCGCACATCTACGCATTTTAAGGAAAGCACATGGCCACAAATTCCTCGATCCACTTCCATAATTCCCATTCATTTTCTCTTATGGACTGGAAAGTGAAAAAGACACTAAATAAAAAGAAAAAAGGAATACTCTCACAAACAATACCCAATATTGTCGTTTTTCTCTTTTTGTAAGGGTAATATTGTCATTTACATTTTATACGGGACGGGTAGAGCTTATGTGTGATAGGCAAGTTTACTTATATAAAATTATTTTTTATTTAACCACATTAATAACGTCAACATGAATATAACTCAACGGTACTTCAAGATTGTAGGTTCAAACCTCCATTAAAAAGAAAAAAAAAACCAACTAAGAACGAAAAAAAATTATATCAAGAGAATAAAATACTTGTTTCAATGAGAAACTCTTTCGTACTTATAATAATAATAAATATGTAAATTTCCATGAAGACCATATAAATACAACTAATACAAACTATAGGAAATTTATTACTTAAATTACTATAATTTAAATGCATATTGTATGAGTTATTCTCAACTCAATTGCATGGCATGAAAAAACAATTCATGGTCGAACCAACTTCTTAAATTTTAAGTCCATAACTAACCTAAATAATTCGACTCAACTGTAACAACAAGGCACACCCCTAATTTCTCGAGTACACCTTACTTGAAACAGTCGCTAGTATGTCTTTATCTTCCAAGTATCTTATATGTTCGATCGATCGTTCGTAGAATCTCTCTCGTTTAACCATATTGTCTCAACGCCAAGTAAATTCAAGAGAAAAATCTATTAATATCTTATCAAGATTCATTCGAATCCAAACTCAACTTTCACATTTATAAATACTAGTTTCCAAACATTTCTTTTTTATTCGCATCCTACGACTATACTGGATTCTCAATATTTTTTATTTTAAAAAACTCTCCACCGTCATCTTTCTCTCTAGCAAGTTGAGACAATAATAGATTTTCCTTTTCATATATTGCAAGGAAAAATATAAATCTCACAGCTTGATATCGAGACATGCCAATAAGAAGGTAGAAACACGAACAAAAAATGTCAATAACACAACTAAACGAGACAAATAGTAAAAGAAACGCCACATATCTTATAAACGAGACACAACATAATAATTCATTTATGGAAATAAGTATCAAACAGGCCTTATCAACTATTCCACCGAACAGTAACACAAGCATAAACATCATTTTTGATCACCTACGTTCATCTAAATTTTATAATTTAAAATTATAGAAACTCGAACTTTCCAAGTTGGCGAAGGGAAACACAGCGTGTAGGTGGGGAGGTGAAGTTTAAAAAGCAATTAAACGCGGGTAGATCATTCATCATAGAGCCTCTATGGCTAGTCTGGCAAATTCGACAATTCCAAGTCGAATCCGAGTTGTCGTTCAGCCAAAAACGACGTGCTCAATCCCAATGAGATATAAATTATAAATAAATAATAATAATGGAAACTCTCTGCGCTCCACCGCCCCTTGTTTAAGGGGTGGGGCATATATGACTTTACGCCCTTCCCGTGTCGTTTCAACAATAAATCTCCTTCACAGAACATGCCTTATAGCCCTTCTTTTTACCACTGTGACCAAATTGTCCTCTCCCACCCTTCCTTCCTTCTTTTTCAATAATTTATTATGCCTCTTTAATTTCCTATTTTATTCCTTTTATTTTTCTCACAATTTTAAATAATGTCTATTTAATTCTTTATTAATGGTGTTTTGAACCATTCAAACTAATTTTCAAAAGCTGGATCTTTTTAAGTATATTTTTCTTTTGTGAATTAGACTCCATTTTAATTTTCAAAATCTTGATTTTAGATCTTTCTCGATAAGGTTGTTTTCTTAAATTAATTATAATACTAAAGTTCATAGCACATAGCGGGTTAATATTTGTCTTATAGAATAACTAAAATTACTAAGGTCCATTTTATTTTCTGTTTTTAAAAATTAAACTTAGAAACATTAATTTCCCTCCTATATTCCTTTGTTTGTTATATGGTTTTTATAAACATGTTCAAAATCTAAGACAAATTTTGAAAAAAAAAATAGTTTTTAAAAAATAGTTTTTGTTTTTGAAATTTTACTACAAATTTAAATATACTTTGAAAAGAGATTGAAAAGTTACTTGATGAAATTATATCAAAATGAGCATAATTTATAAATACAAAAAATAAAAAATGAAGTTGTTATCTAACAACACCTAAACGTACAATCTAGAAGGAAAATAAATAATGACATTATTTATAATTTAATTAAAGAGTTTTTTAGGATTAATTAAAGACTAAATAAACACAATATATCTAAATTCAAATTTTAGATGTTAAATTGTACTTAAAAAAAATGAGATGTTAAGTTTACGATGAAAAGAAGAAACATATGAATTCGATTCATCAATTTAAACCTTAACCGATGGTCAATAATGGTAAAATGCTACACATTTTTGTCCAAAATTATTTTTAATTTTTGTAATAGTCTCCCTACTTTCCAATCATCTATTTTAATATCAGTATATTTTTTTATTTTTGTCCATTCCAGTGAGTCCCTGTACTTTTATTTTATTTTTTTATTTTGCTTCACATACTCTCAAAACGTACATTATATTTTTGAAAAGTGTTCATATTTTGTTTTTTATTGGTAATATTTCAACACAAAATCTATACATATAAATTAAACTAAAACTCCTAGATACAAATCCATGACAAAAATTATTATCATTTTCCTAGAAACATGTTGGAATTGCGATTTAAAAAAAAATGACTAACAACTATCATTTTCTAAAATATACGGACCAAAATAAATCAAAATTGAAATTACATGTACTTAAATGTATAAAAGTTAAAACACAATCATCGAAAAAAGGATTCTAACGTTTTTTAAAGAGAAAATGATGTGGATTTCTATTGTAGATGGTTCTTTTTAGAATTAAGAAAGATGTGAAAAAATTTCTAGTAATAAGAAAATATAGATATCTTATTTATTTATTTATTGTTAATCAAGTAAGCATCATATTTAAAAAATGTGAACAAATTGGATAGATATACTGGACAGTTTCGAGGGTGGGAGCACATGCAACTGCAGTAAATTCTACAGAAGCATGCACCGTGGGATTGTACGAGTGGCTAATACAAGCCTAATGATAAATGTCATGATTTTGCCCCTGAAAACTCGTACGAGTAACTGTCCAACGCTACCCTCACTAGTCATTTACCTCAACTTTAGGGCTACCCACCCCACACAATGTAGGGTCCCCTGCCCTTAATCTTCCCTTCCCCACCCTCCTGGTTTTTACAGTAGGGAGCAGCATTAAATCAGTTGTTTTTCATTCATATATGATATATCTTGTCACTATTAGACCTATATTTAGTTTTCATGTACTTAATTAAGACGGTGTTCGGCTCACGTTTTACTTGAAACTATGTGTACTAAATTAAAAGCTTGTATAACTCAAAGTTAAAAAGAAATCCAATCTATATTTGATAAGTGAGTTTATTTATTCTCTATTGGTCCCTATACTTATTTTATTGCACGTGGTGCATCTAAATCTAGTATTTGTACTTTAGAAAATGGTGCTCATATTTTTAATTTGAGATTAATTAACTTTCATTTAATGTTGTAGAGCCTACTATATTGGTTGTGGTTGGGACACGGAGATTGGCTTGTAAGACCCTCGTCGAATAGAGATGAAATTCGACCTTAGTGATCCAACCGTGCCAAGTGGAAATTAAAAGGGTGTCTCTCAACAGATAAAAATTGAAAATTAGGGGCCGAGCCAAGAGGGCACATTGTGAATATGCTTTCCAAAATTTTAAGGACCTATATCTAGCTAAGGGTGTATTGAAAGTTAATGCACTAAATTTGGATATTTGAAAGAAATCTCAAATAGTATTTTAACTAATATAAAATTATAAAAATAAAAAAATTGTAAAATAATATAATATTAGTTAACATGTAATATATATAACATGTTAATTCTTATAAATTATAAATTTATGAAAGAAACTAAGCAGAGATATTAATATAACTCAAGTTCCTGATATAAACTAAAACTATTCGTCTTCATCCATTAACATCTCGAATTTAATCCCTTTTCAATGGTTAAGTTTAGTTTTCTTGTTAACTCTGTCTTTTATAATTATTTTTTCTAATATCAATTTATATCATATCCCTTAGAATTTTACGGTAGCTTGATTTCGCATCTAAGAGATACAAATAAAGAAAGCATTCTATTCAATGAAATATTGAGCTATAATAAATAAAATATGACGATATAAAGTATGGCAAATTATTAGCTAAATAACTTTATTTTAAATCAAAATTTATATAAATAATTAAATTAAAGCAACTTTATCTTTTCTTTAGAGTAATTAAAAAGCAACCATTACTTGCTAGTCACCTGACATATTTGATCAACAATTTGCTTCAATAAATATTTAAAATAGGTTGACGAGTTTTATCATATATATATATATATGTATATATTTTTTGACGAGAATATTCAAGAATTATTGTTATTTTAGTCATTTATAAAAAATAATTTATTATACATAAAAAACTATATGAAAATACTTTTATATTTCAAATCGACAACGAAGGACCGGTTTCTAAATTTAATATTAAATATAATTTAGTCAAAATAAAACTTTTGAAGAGAAATAGAGAGAATTAGTCAAATAAGAATGTGACACGTCAACAAATATGAACGAGATCATCCAAATTTCTCTAGCTTTGAATTTGAGCACGTGGTCAAAGCCCAACAGATAAGGCATTCATACTAATATAAGTTTGAATTATAATTTGACTAAATTGAGTATACAATATTAATAAGCTGAAAATATTATATATGGAATTCGAATTCTATTTTAGTGCTAATTTTTTATTTCATTCCTTTTTAAAATTACAAAAAATCGTTTGAAATTTGGTCCTCAGTTGCTTTTATTTTGATTCACAAATTTAGGTTTAAATTTGATTTTTTGCCCTAAACATTTAAGTGGATACGATTTTAGATCCTAAATTTTGAGATATCTATTTCAATCTTTTGAATTAAAAATAATAATTATTCACGTTTTTTAATTTTAAAATATCTATTTTAATTACGAAAAAATAATAGTTCTGGTCCTGGAAACTTATACTTAAAATTAACAGTAATTGAAATCAAAATGACAGAGCGAGCCTAATTAAATCAGTAATTGGCATATATCTCCAACGAAAAGATTGTAAACTCGATCCTCCACCCCATATTGTACTAAAAGAAATCAAAATGAGATTTAAACTTTATAAGTTATAATCGGTAATTTATTTTCGGAAAAGCAGTTGTAATTGGCAATTTATTATATATTTATTGGTAAAATATTATATTTAATTTATCTTAAAAAAAATTAGAAATTCAATTTTCTTTGTCGGGTGACAAAGATATTTGACTATCAAATCTTTCCCTTGAATTTCTCTAATTAATATCTCTATTTTTTGCATCAAATAGCTTTCCTACAAATTGAATTCAATCAATTCCCCTAATATAAGGAATTTGGTTGGCCTTTTGTTAATACTTTAATCCAAGAAATTTTCCTTGGATAATCTATCTATTTCGTTAAATGATTGGTTAGATTTATTATTCGATTGTGATTAGCTTGATTTAATGTAACAATAAATTGATTTTTTTAATTAAAAAAATTCAAAATCAATTGGCCAATCATAGACAATGATTACTACACATCTTTGTTAAAAAAAAAAAAAAAAGACTACATTACAAGTAAATAAATAATTGGAACGAAGAGATCAATCTCTCTACTATTGTATCTCTCCCTTAATTACATGTATTGGAGTTGGTTTTTAGAATATTAGATCATAAGTATGAAGTGGAAATTTCTACTGTTTAAAGGAGGTAAAAATGCCTTAATCATATTAGTTTGATTATTACAATTATTTTTTAACGATGATTTTTTGGAAGATTTAAAGATAAAATATATATATATATATATATATACACACACACACCATAGTTTTTTCCCCTCTTAGATTCAGTCTTCCTGATACTTTTATAATTATTACATGAGTGTAGGTTACTTCAATTATGTTGAACTTGAAGAAAGATTTTTTTTTAAAAAAAATATGTAGCGGTGTAATCAATTTGAACTCACAAATTTTGATTGGATATAGATATCTTAATCAGTTGAGCTAAACCTTAAGTTGACATTAAAAGAAAAAATTGATTGCATAGATGGATAAGAATGATAGTACAGAAAAGTGAAAGAACATCAGTGATATGCTCCAATCTTCTCACACTAAAACCTGAAAACAACTAAATAAAAAAGCAATTTTTTCACAAAAAAAAAAAAACAACTAAATCATAAAGCAAGTTCAACTAATTTAATATGGCTTTAAAATAGTTTGGAAGATTGCTTTAAAAAACAAGATTCTATTATTTTTAAAAACTTGATGAAGAAGATTTTATAATTTTTTTTTTGTTTGGATTATCCATTTTCTAATGATCTGATTTATTATTTTTTTTTTGGATAAAAAAATTATAAGATCATTAGAAAATGGATAATCCAAAAAAAAAAGTTTATAATAGAGAAAGAAAATTACTTTTTTAAGAAAATGGCAGTCCTAACAAGTAGGTCACATTTTATAATTTTTCTGGTTTTAATTTATATTGTTAAAATTAAGTCGGTTTACCAATAATTTCTATTGGGCTATGATTTTAGAAAGAGTGGTAGAAGTAGATATTATATTAAATTGAGGACCAGCATAATTTTTGTAGAGAGGAAAAAAAGTCATTAAATAGATCTTTAATCATTAAGAGATTCGAAAATTAGGTATTTTGGTACATATTTTTTAAAATTATTACATGAATGTATTGTAATAATTCCTCTCAAAATATTTGAGGATTCTTCTCATTGATTAATTAAGATAAGAAGAGTATATAAAGGACACAATTAGCCCAGTAGGCAATAACAAATAAAATAAACAAAATGCTAACTAACTTCTGCTATAGGAATAATATTCTCTCTAGTAACAATATTAGTTATCATCCCTTTAAGAAAGACTAAGCCAAGACGATGGTATTATTGAGATATCGCAAGATCCTTTTAGCAGTAACAAGATATGCAAAATGAGACAATTCAGTATCCAAAATAAAAACTTAGAATTTAAAAATTATGCTATAAGTTCCTAAATTTTTTAATTTTATGTTTAATATGTCTCAGACTTTAAAAGCGTCTTACCATAGGTCTTTTAACTTTCAATTTCATGTTTGTTAGGTCTTTGACCTATCCTACACTCTAAAGGTTTATCACTTTTTTAAAAAATGATTCCAAAATTATGTAAAAATTTTGAAAACAACAAAATCAAATTTTTTTTTGTTTATTGTTCTCGTTTCTAGATTTTCCATAAAACATAAATAAATGTATTATTGTATATTGTTGATTAATAAAATGCACAATAGATATTAAAAAAGACAAATTTTTAATTGCATATAAAATTTCTAAGCTTCATACATGATATTTCTGTTTATTTTTTAAAAAAAATAGTTACTAAATGCTGCTTTTATTCATTAAGAAAAAAGAAGATCTTAAATACTTTTTTAAATATATTTTGGATACAATTTTAGTAATTTGTATACTAAATTTATAATTCGGAGAAGGTACAAGAAAAAGAAAAAAAAGAGAAAGAGAACACGTTTATTTGTTTTTAATAAAATATAGAAAGTCAAAATATCCATTATCCGCGGCGTTTCATTAAATGGAGGAGGGGCAGTTTTGGGACCTGGCTGCCGGCACGTGTTTCTCGGAAGCTTCCATTTTCACTCTCTTCTGTTCCCATTCTCTGTTTCATGGCAGCTGGATTCCCAAAAAACCCACCACCCCACCATTCTCTCCTTTCTTTTCCTCCCCTTACCAACTTTTTTTTCTTTTTTTCTTTTTAAGATAACAGAATTAATAATTAAGTTTCATTATAACCTTAAATTATACACGTATTTTCATATGTTTCAATTTCTTTGATGGGAGAAATAAATACAATTACAGAGTGAAAATAGAAACAATTATCAGAAAGAATATCAACATCTTTTCAGACCAATCTTTCAATCATACATGATTTATGATTAATCCAATAAGTCATATTGCTGGAAGTTTTGATGATGTATATTTATACTTTTAACTTACTACGTTTGATAAAAAGAGAGTTGATGTAGATTGATGTGACTTTAATTATCTAGGTAATTAAGTCTCACGTCCATATATCCACATGATATAATAGTTCATATCGTCATCAAACTACTGTTTTGGATGACGTCCGTGTGCTTGCCTGATTATTAGGGATTTATACATCCACTTGATATGACATTCCATAGTAAACTACTTGAAGGCCAATCTTTATATACCAAATCATGTTTAGTTTGAGATACCGCAATTAAGACGCCGTAAAAGTTGTTTTGTTTTGATCAACATGAAATAAAGTGCTATATTTGACCTTAATTGACTTCTTTTAGTTCATGACTTAATTTCATCGGTAAAATGACTTCCATTTCTACCACGACTCTTTTACCACCTAGAAAGAGTGATCTTACTTTTTTTGTAAATAAAATATTTACAACCGTTTGAGGTACTCAAATAATCTTCCTGCAATATACCTTTTCACACTATAACACGCGTTAATGACATAATTTGTGGAGATAAAATTATCATAAAATTTTGAAAAATGTATACAAAATTGCAAAATTTCAAAAGATTTATAATGGGAGGGTTGACTTCATGAAACATATATGCATTCGTCGCCATCATATACATCAAAAGAATTAATCTTCTTCATATTTTTTGTCGAATTACATTAAATAATATGAAATTTTGCTTGAGTTGAGCGATGAAATTGAGATTGTCGACAATTTGATTCATGAACGTAAAAAGCCTCCCCGTAACACACAAAATGGAAGAATTCATAAAGAGACAACTTCGAGGATAATGTCTGTTATTTGTTGTTGGCGTGAGAAATGAACAGTGATTTTCGTGCACATGATCTAAGAATATTTTATTTTCTCAAAACCCTGAAATAGTGAATTTCTAAGCTTCACTAAATTCCAAAATCTCCAATTTCCATGAAAGAATTAGAAATTATTCAAATTCGTGCATTTTGAGTAATGTGTTTATTTAGTAAAGTTTTGATTAAATTGATTTGATGGGACAGATATTTGGAGAAACTAACTCGTATGTTACTAAGTATAATTCTATAATTACAAAATAAAGTGGATGTTTAATGTACTTAGACACGAGGTAGAGATTAACAACGTTATCTTAAACATCAAGTGAAAAAGTTTTTTTTTTTTTGGTCAAAAGAGTATGCCTCAACGCAACCAAGAAATTGTGAGTTCGATTCCCATCCCACATGTTGTTATAAAAAAAATGGGAAGGTTTTAGCATCTTGAAAGTTCACTTGTTACGCGTTATGGACCGAAGACCCGTGACACAATATGCTTTAGTGACAGGAAAATGACATGGAATATAAATTTAATTCTATAAAAAATAAATAAGAATTATAATTAGGTTAAAAAACACATTTGATCCTCGTACTTTCGTTGAAGTAACGATTTAGTCGTCTCTAAACTTTAGTTTGTAACTATTTTCATTAAAGTAACGATTTAGTCCATATAAAATTTGTAACAATTTAGTCCCAGTCGTGAAAAATCTTATTAAAATAATTAAGGATCAAATTTTATCATATAACAATTTAGCCTTTCTATAAACATATTTGGTCCCTTCTTGGTTTAATTATCAATCTATATATATAAGAAACTTAAAAAAAATTGAAATGTAACAATTAATTAGTCTTTTCTTATACATATAGATTGATGAACCAACTAGGACTAGGATTGAATATGATCCATAATAAGAGGGACAGCTGTCCTTGCTAAGGGCAATGAGACCCTTAGTAAATTGATGTAAATTTAAATTCAACTTATTCAGAGCTTCTACTTAATTACTTTCTTTCACATGCTTCTTTTTTTGCTATCCAAGGTAATACGCAGGGGCCAAATTCTCATCAAAGAATTATGGATGGGTCGTCAAAGATTCTTTAATTTCTGCAAGTTATATATGTTTATTTATGGGGGAAACGAGACAATAAGTAGGGGCCAAATTCTTCCTTTAATGAATTGGGAGACAGATCAAATGTTTCTAGATTTTTGTTATGTAATTTTATTTTGGTCCTTCAAACTTTTATCTCCCGAAAATCTTCAAGTTTTGGTTAAGTTTTATATTCTGTTGGGGAAAAATCCGTCACGTGCAACGATAGGAGCTACGGAAGGTGCAATCGGGTTGTCTTCAACGAACAAGTCATTAGCTTGGTACGTGCCCAAGAGAGTGGACGATCCGGGAGGGTGAGTTCGGTCGCACTCGACTAGCGTTAAATGGTAGGACTCTCCAACCACTCCAAATACCACCATGTGCAGTTCGGCGAGATCTTCGTATAAAACTCTATGAACAAGCTAACTGTTGGAAATAGGCTATAAAAAAACTACGCAATTACACTGATACGAGGAAGATGTGAATCTGGAATCTAATTACTGTAAATGGCAATTTCGACTATCTACTAATTTGAGTGTCGGATGCCCACTCTTCTTTTTTAGGTTTCTACACTCAATGAGTCGACTTTAAATTTGGACTCTCTCTTCAAGTTTATGACGATTTTGGATTCAATATATTTAATCTTTATTGTCTATATAAATGTGATATTGTGGGTATACATCACGCATATAATAACATGATTTTAAATATACTAGACATGACAATTTATTTTGTAAGGCCAAAGGTAGAATTTAATTGTTCAAGAAAAATTGAGTATTGAAATTGAGATTTTATAAATTAGAGGAGGACCAAAATGAATTTCTAAATAAACCTCATAAATAGTAAACGGAATGATTTACCTGCATTTTGTAAAGATTTTGTTTTCTATTTTCTGTTTAGAAAATTAAGCTTTCACTCAGTATGTTCGAACCCCACTGTCCTCCACACATTTTTGTACTAAAAAAATCTCAATCAAATTTTTAAAACACAAAATAATTTTTTGATTTTTTTTTTCTCTTTTTAAAATTTTAACTATAATTTCAAAAGTGATTTTGAAAGTAGATTTAAAAATAAAGAAAAAAATTAATAAATAAAGCTTAGTTTTTTTATTAAAAAAATATTATCAAACAACCACTCATAATTTAAAATATAAAATAAAAACCCACATGGAGTTTAACCTAACAAATTTAGTCTTTGTTTTTAATAAATCAATATATTTAATTTTATGTCTAATAGATCTTCTATCCATTCTTCATTTTCTTTAATTTACAAATTCGTTATACATAAAATTCAAATTTTAAGATTTTATTAGCCATAAATTCAATCCAATTTTATGTCTAACAAAAATCTATTAATTTTTGAAAATATCAAACAGGTCATTAAATACAAAATTCATCATCATTCATAATTCATAAATCTATTAAGCACAAAATTAAAACTTGTTAAACTTATAATTTAATTAAATCATATTTTATAACAATGCTTGTAACAATCTATTTCCGAACACACAAAATTGGAATCTACATATAAATACATTAATAGATACATGGTTGTAACTTGTAACTTGTAAGAATATACACAATAAAATAACACAAGAATTCAAAAGGGAATACGTGTTGGTCGCTGCAATAATAAAATAAAAAAATAAAAATAATAAAAAAAGAAGAAGCGGGCCCCACCATCGTACACATATGGCCTGTCCTTTGCCTTTGGCTTTGCCACATGATTTTGCTCTTCCATAAATACGCGCCACCGAACCCCCCAATTTCCCTCCACCCTCACACTCTCTCTCTACAGCTCTCTCTCTCTCTAGACCTCCAACAATTCAAATCAATGGCGGTGCGCCGATCCAACAAGCTCTCGCAGGCGGCGCCGGCGGTGGTCAAGCAAATTATGAAGCGCTGTTCGTCCAGCTTGAGGAGCAAGAAGCAGCCGCCGCCGCCGCCGCCGCCGCAATGCGAGGAGATTCCGGTGGACGTGCCGGAGGGGCACTTCGTGGTGTACGTGAGCGAGAACAGGAGCCGCTACATCGTGCCGCTCACGTTTCTGGCGCGCCCCGAGTTCCAAATCCTTCTCCAATTGGCCGAGGAGGAGTTCGGTTTCAGCCACCGCATGGGCCTCACCATCCCGTGCGAGGAGCAGGTCTTTCGAGCCCTAACCTCGGCCCTCCGATAAAAAAACCGAACCATATCGAATCGAAAGGAAGGATATAGTCCTTTTTTTTTTTACTTTGAGATCTAACCGATGATTTTAGGGTTTAGGGATCTCGAGCTTTTAGCTAGAAATTTCTCCCACATTACACAGTACAAAATTTGTCTTCCTTTTTTCTTTTCCAATTTTATTTTGTGCCTCTTGTTCTATAAATCATAATGCAGTTTCTTTTCTTTTCTTAGTGTTTCTTTTTTTTTTTTTTGTTAATTTTTTAGTTTCTTTTTTTCCTAGTGGCTACTGGCTGATCGGCTGATAGAATAGAACTGGCTTGTCTATTTTTAAAGAGCGACGAAAACGATTAGTTTCCAAATTCGATTCAATAATGCGACAGAATTGAGAGCCATATATTGAGAGAAGATAATATTATGAAATAAATATAAAGTTTATTTAGGGTCTGTTTTGGTATAGTTTATGCTTTTCGTTTTATGCCTTTAGTAACTGTTTCTAGTTTTTTTTTTTTTTTTTTTTTTTTTGCCTTTTTTACTAGAAAGGAAAACAGAAGAATGTTTAGTAACTTTTTTTCTTTCTCATTCTCTAAAATTTTATTAAAATGTACCATCTTTATATACACATTAATTTTTAAATTAAATATTAAAATTTTCATGTTATGTTTATTTTATAAGATTTGTTATGCATTTTATGAGTCAATAATGAATATTTTAATGTTTTAACTAGTGAGTGAAAATAATAAACAAAAAGCTTGATTATGTTGGTTTCCAAAATTTCTACACAAAATTGAGAAACGAAAAAATTTTAACATAAATATCAAATACTTATCTTTATAAAGAAAGCAAGAAACGGGCGCATGATATCTTCCTCACAAGGATCCTTTATAACTAAGGAACAAGTTCAATACTATTCAGGATACAAATTCATGATAAATACTTTTTCAACAAAATTATATCTCTAGTTATTTCTATTTATTGAAAACAGTGGTATATCTAACCAATCCTTGTAGCTATTACAAAGTCCTTATTTGTATTATATTTATATACATAGCTGATTTAAGATGATATTGGTGTAGCATATTCTGTTAAATAATAATAATAATAGCAATAGTCCAAAAAAGATTATGATTAGTTGTGCATATAATTGAGTGAAATAGTTGGATTAGGTTTATCATTTATGTAATGTTAAGTGAAGAAGTTGGAATATATAAAAATAGTAACAATAAATATATTTATTTTGCAAAGCTTCCGTACGATCTACACAGACTGGTTCTCTAGCTAGCTACGCGCTTCACCAGTTGTCTCTGTCCTCTCTCTCTCTCTCTCTCTCTCTCTCTCTCTCTCTCTCTCTCTCCATTTAGATTGGAGACAATAAAGCTGACACATGATAATTCTCAAATCAATATATATATTGTTTAAATATTATTTTCATTTTAATATTTTTCACTATATTCACTTTTTTTTTTGTGTAAAATATTACTTTGATTCGGAAGTTTCGGTCTCCGATCTTTAGAAAATAGTTATAAAATGTCTCTATAGTCAAACTTTCTTCGGTAGAATACTAATAAAACATTAGTGAGTTTGAAAAGTTTCTATTCGATTCTTAAATTTTAAAAAGTGATAGTTTTGTCTCCGACCTTTAGGAAATAGTTTTAAAATGTCCACAGTTTCAAATTTTCTTTGGTGTGAGATGCTCGTATGACATTGGTGAGTTGGATTTTTTCAATGAGTTGTCATTTTTCCTATTTTCACTTTCTTTCTCTTCCCTCTTTTTCCCCTCTTAAGGTTTTCTCTGTGTCTTTCTCTTCCCTCTTTTTCCCCTTTTAAAGTTTTCTCTGTGTTAAGATTTTGCAAGTAGATATCAAATTGGTACTTTTTAAAAGTTGGAGGATGGTTTAAAAAGTACCATAATAAAATGAATAAAATTTAAAAGTATAGAAATAGAAAAAAAAAAGGAAAAAGGTAAAGACTAAAATAGTCTTTAAACTTTTGCATATATTATTTTTGGCAACGTCATTAAAAAAATAAGAAAAATGAATCATTTCCTTGAATCTCAAGAATCTGCATGAAGTTGGTAAGAAATTCCCTCTCTATAATAATAATATATAGAATATATTATATGGCGTCATGTGTGTTTGATAATTCAAATATTAAAATATATTACTTCTTGAAAGTTGATAAACTAAAATTAAATAATCTTAAAAATTTTGGATGAAATTAAAATAAGATTTAAACTTCATTTCACAAATAGTGATATTGTTGGTAAATGTAAATTATACCCTTACTTTTGTAAAATTTTTTAATGGAATTGATACACGTAAGCATATAAAATGAAATTTAATAGCATGTATGTATGATTTTTAGACCAGCGAGTGAGACATTTGAAATCAGTGTAAAACTATAGGGGTGCCATTGATAAATGAGGCAAATTACATTTATGTATCCATACGTGACATTTTTCTATAAGTGGGATTCACGTATGATAAGTCTTGAATTTTAGGAAAAAATGTTTACAAATTGTGCATGTTTAGTGTCTTCTGAAATTAAATACATATGTTTCATGCATTGAATCTGGTATAAATGGGACTATTTCTTAGGAAAGATTTGTACACTTAGTTTTGGATAAATAGATGGAATTATGAAGAAATATATATGTTTTATAGGGAAAAAGGAAGGAAAAAGCAGCAATGCACCTGCTGCAGATGACACAGAGGTTATCTTAAAGCTAGCAGCGATGCGTCTGGCGCATCGCCAACACTCCAGAAACTTCAGCAATGCGCCTGGCGCATTCTCCAGAGGCTTTTGTTGACCGGGCAGTTGGAAGAAATCTCAACACATCCTTTGATCCGTGCAACCAAATGCTGTTAAGCCCATTGTAGCTACTCCACTCAAATACCCAAGATTTTCTCCACCAACTTGCAAGGTTTAACTTATAAATACCAAGTTCCATCAAGCTTCAGGGGAGCTCACTCGACATTTAAAATTCCAACTTGTTTCCTCTTTAGAATTTACGTTTTTAGAATTTGTTTTGTATTTAATTCTGCTCAACATTCCTTGAATTATTTTTATTGCAATTCCTTTTTGTTGTTATCATTTTCTTTAGATTTTGGTTCTCGATTTTAATTTAGCTATTGTAATTAGTTCTTAAACTTAATACGATATTTTATTTCAATCCACTTCTTATTATTTCTATTTTTATGTTTTTATGAGTAGCTAATTTGTTTTTCCAACCCTCTTACGAATGACTTAGTTTCTATCATTTTAATTACATCTATCAGATAGCACGGCGTTTACGCTCAAATTGCTTATCTTGATTGAGTTAATTAATCTAGTTGATTTTGCTTGTTGGCCACTTGTTTAAATCACAACAATTGAGTTTAATTCTGAAAAGGTTAGAGTCAACGGAGTTGATCAAGATAAAATGAGAAGTTACTTAGACATAAGAACTTAAACAAGATCCTAGACATAGGCTCTCTTACCCATTAAAAGTAGGTTGGAGTTTTAATTACTTAGGATTCTTCTAGTATTTTACAGACATGTTTTAAATACTGACCTAATCTTCTAAACAAACCAAAACCGGTATGGAATAGGAGTGAACCAGTTTGCAAATGGAATAGGAGTGAACCAGTTTGCAATTAGAGAGTAAATTTAGTGTGAGATTCTGATAGGTGTAATTCATTTCTCTTCAAATTAGTCAGTAGTATGAGGGTTGGTTTCAAAATTCTATTTTATTAAATTAACTAGTCCCTGTGGAGACGAACTTGGAATATTTCCAGATTATTAGTTGTGACAGTGTGCACTTGCACTCGTCCCTCTTGCTATTAAGCAGCGGCGCAACAACGTACAATTATACATATGATTATATTTTACTACATCACGATATCTATTCCTTTAGACCTATTCTTTTTAGACCTCAACCAAGTTTCAATTTCACGTGGACAAATAGCTAGTAATGATTGTTTTTAGAACAATGTTTAGGAATGGACTAGTTAACCCACGTCTTCATGTTGATTGTCACAAAAAATTTAGCAGGTTTTTTTAGCATAAAGATATATATTTTATTTATTCATCTATCCTATCTGTTAAAAATTTAATAATAATCGGTAAAAGTAGATGTGGATCAGTGAACACAAATATTATTCCTGTTTTATTAACACTCTCTTGAGTCATAAATAACCTGTTTTTTTAAAAGATCGTTGAAGTTAAAATTAAAAAAATTAATTTTAAATGCACTTATATTTTCTTTTATCTTTCCCATCAAAAGCTATACTTGAAAATTAATTTAAAAAACATAAAGCAAAATAATGTTTCTGAGCACAATGGTCAAACAAACAGCCTATAATATTCCCAAACTTTTAGAAGCTAAAGCTAATCTTCTTCCTTCCTTAATTTCTCTTCTTAAGCTAAGTACTTGCAATTTGACTTTTATGATGACTAATTAAAGTTAAATACATTTAGTCGCTCTATTTTCATTAAAATAACGATTTAGTCCCTAAATTTTAATTTACGACGATTTAGTCCATATACTTTTAAATTAGTAACGATTTAGCCATTGAATCATAATATAAAACAATTTATTTCTTATAGTTTAAAATTTGTAACAATTTAATTATTAAGTTTCGGTTTTTATCATATAAAGATTTAGTAATCGTAATTTATAAATGTGTTTGGTCCCTCCTAAGTTGGTCGATCTACATATATAAGAAATTTATCAAAAAGTATCACAAAAGAAATTAAATATTTACAAACTTTAAATTACAAGGATTAAATAGCATACTAAAGTTTAGGGAATGAGTTGTTACTAATTTTTAAATAGAGATTAAAAGAGACTAAATCGTTATTTGAAGAGGGATCAAATATGTTATTTATTTATTTATATTTATACGAAAAGTTGAAATGTAAATTTAAAATTTCCGACTCCCACACCCCTTGCATTCGATGAGATCTATATTTCCAAATAACTGAATGAATCCTATAAAGATTAAAGACAAATGTGGTGAAATTTGGTGTCGCTAAAAGGGTAGTTCTGATGTAAAATTAAGGTTTAATTAAAAAAAATACAATATTACGATTTCTGTTTTTGATATCCATAATTAATTTCACACTGATGTTGTATATTTTAATTAATTTTTATCAACCAAATAAATAAATATATATATCTTTTTTTATAGTGGTGTAAAACGTATTTAAAAGTATTTATAATAAATAAAATCTATACCATATATATTTCGCTAAAAAAATTATACTATATGTAAAAGTGACTCTCTTCATTTTGCCCATTTTCTTCTTTTAATTAATTTATAATTAATTTTTCCTTATTCGTTTATTATTATAATTTTTTATTATCTAATATAAATTGATAAATTTATCATTAATTTAAATATATGGTCAAATAAATTGGAAATATCATCTAGCACGTGTTAAAACTAGTATAGATAAAAGTATCCAACTAATACTGAAGTTATCTTGTTGTATTTTAAATTATTAATTGACTTTTTGGGTCTTGAAAATATGCTTTTATTATCAATATAATATAAGCCTTCAAAATTATAAAATAAGGTCATACTTGTAGAGGGGAGCCTAATATATATATTTGACATGTTGATCAATAATGTCACATGAGAAATTCCATGTTTTCAAATTTCAAAAGTATGACAAATGGTTTGAATTAATTAAAATTAGATTAAATGAGGATCTATCGAAATAGAACTAGTCACCATGGTTCTTGATTTTACGTAATTGTTTTGTTTTATGTTTTTAATGTCTAAATTAGACCTAATAATTTCTGTTGTTTAAGAATATAAACTATAAAGAATAAGATAAAAGGAAAAAAAATTCATTTCTTGTACCCATACTTGGCTTAATGAACTTCATTGTAATCTTAAAGTTTGTTTCATTGAGTTAAACTAAAAACTCAAATACGTGATGAAATTAATATATTCAATTAGTTATATGATTAGTTACGAGTATTATTGTAATTTACACTCAGACATTTTCATAGTTAAAGTTTGAGTACTTTTAAAACTTGACTACTTATATTTCGTTAATTACGTTTTTTATAATTTTCAAATTTAACGTTGAAGAGGTATTAGTTCCATCCTTGCTGAGTTTAGAAATTAACCCCAAGTAATTGACATTTTGAGTAAAAAATAGGGGTAAAATCGTTTTTAAAATTTTATGAATATTCTAAACTTGTTCAAAATGAAAGTAATTTTTTTACGTCGGCAAGTGAAAAAAAAAGAAAAAAGAAAAAAGAAAAAAAATAAATTTACTCATCCACGTAAAAGAAAACGAGAAAAATGAGTGCGTTTTTTTTTAGCAATTTGGTAAACAGGTAAAGAAGATTTCAAAGGTGTTGGTGGGAGGTGGACCATTTTATTGGAATGGTCCAGCCCAAAACTGACACCGTGTCAATGGTCCAACCGCCCATCTCATGATTTAAAAAAAAAAAAAAAAAAAACTGCTCAAAATTTCAACAGAACATTTAATTCGGAAAAAAACAAACTAATTTTCTTCCCCTCGCCGACTGAATAATTTTCTTATAAGCAAAATTTTAGTCTAATTTAACTCAGCTCAAAGATCCAAATTTTAACTTAAATGACATGTTAATCGGTGTCTAATTTAACCCCTTAAAATATATATATCATTTTGTATGTTCAAATTCTTACCTCTATATATTGTTCTACTAAAAAATTCAAATCATCGGATATCGTTTTATTTATAGTATTTATAAAATTTATGTACCAAAGATGGAAAAATTAGAAAAATTATCCGTCTGGTAGACAACATTAAATTTTGGTTAGTTATTTAAGGTAATTTTGACTTATTGAGATACTTGCTTTTCATAATATACTACAATTCAAATATAGAAATAGGAGTTTGAATCTACCCTCACGAGTTAAATTATAATCACAATTGTCATAAATAAATTAATAATTTTGTTTTGTTATATTACAAGTTTAACCTATAAATTTAATAGTGGTCAATATGTCTTATGTCTTAAACTCTAAGGTGTTTAATATGTTTTCTAAAATTTCAAATTTATTACTAGTTTAAAATGTCTAATAAATCATTGACATATTTAATATATACTTTTTTAAATTCATGGATCGAATAGAAAAGGAATAAAATTTTACCTCCAATAAAGTTCCAGTATTTTAATTTAGTGTCTAATAAAATTTGGTCAACAAAATTTAAAAAGTGTCAAACAAGCCAATAATTTGATACTTCCAAGAATTTAGGTAATTTCAAAGTTGAAGAACTTTAAGACACAAAATTGAAAGTTTAAAACTTATTAGATTCGCATAAAAAGGGAAAAAAAATATGCTTTTTTTTATGGGGAGGGATTAAATTTATAATTTAATAATAAACTTTATCATGTCATGAAAAATAACAATAATAATAAACTGACTTAAATAAAAAGTGATAATAATGATCTAATAATAAAACACGATGTGAACTGAACGTAGAATCCTGGGTTGGTTTGGTTGAATCGGTCCGAAATGGTAAAGACTTCGGTGGAGGGGAGCCCATACACGTGATTTCTTCCACCGCCGGTTCGCCAGTTTTTTTCCTTTTATTTTCTCCTTCTCAATTTAATTATAATTGTTTTAAGGCTATGATCCAACATATACGGGTATGTTGAGGATTAATTTTGCCGTGATTAAAATTATTTTTGCTATTCTTAATCTCACTAGTGAAATCTTTATTAAAAAAGAAAAAAAAATCACTGACATTTCGCCTAGTGGTGCAAATATTAGATTTTACATTTTTTCACGGGCTTTTAACCTAATAAATTTAATAATAATTAATATTATAAAAGTGATTTTTATATAATTATTTTAATGATGGTTACACATTTTTTTCAAATGATTTTTATATAATAAAAGATGATTTTCAGTGGCTAATATTTTAAATTTAAAGAGAGAATTTGATAAAAGTGGGAGAGGAACAAATTCTTAGAAAGAGGAATTTTATAGAATGGGAGACAATAATTTAGATAGGAAATAAACTTAGAAATGAGATTAGAACTAAAAATTAAAAATTTAAAGAGGGATTACATAAATTTTAGAGCAAAAAATTAGAGGAAATAAACAAAATTAAAGATAAATAAAGTTAGAAAAGTTTTAGAAATGAAAAAAACAAAGAAATTTCTCCAGATTTAAGGTAAAATAAGGTGAAATAGAAAGATAAATTTGAAAGTTAAAATAATAATCATTTTAAAAGCTAATTTTCTATTCGTTTTCTTTTTACAAAGAATCACTTGAGAAACACCTCCTAATGGTTTGTTTGGAATCGATGTTAGAAGGAATGATTTGAAAAAAAATAGATTTAAGAATAATTGATTTTAAAAAATTACCACTAAATCATTTGTTTAATATGCTAAACATGATTAATGGAAATAGAAGTGATTCTGGCAATGGCAAAAGTGATTCTGACTCTTACCATTGTCAAAATCACGTCCATTTCTCTCAATCGTGTTTGACAAATAAAAAGAAATGATTTTAAGAAAATTTTAAATTACTCTAAATTAATTTTTAAAGTACCACTTAATGATTTTGAAAAATCAATTGTAAAATCTATTTTTCAAAATCACTTTTACTACTGTCAAAAATCACTTCTTTTCCCATTAGTGGTGTTTGGCAAATTAGAAAATTGATTTAGAAAGCTTAAAATCATTTCAAATTGATTTTTAAGGTATCAGTGATTTTGAAAAATTAATTATATTAAAATCTATTTTTCTAAAATCATTAATTTTACCACCACTCCCAACATACTATAATTCTACAATGATTCTCAAACACACTTTAAGTGATTGATTGTGAATCACTTAAAGTATTTTGTAGTGATTTTGCTTCCAAAATCACTTTAGAATTATTGTGAAACATGTCATTTTTAAATAGTATTGATTTTGACATGAGTATAAATTAGAATTAGTGATTTTGAAAAAATAGATTTAAGTATAATTGATTGTATACTTTTAAAGATCAATTTTTAAGTTTTTCTAAAATAAAATTTTTAATTTACCAAACATGATAAAAAGGAAAGGAAAGGAAAGTGATTTTGACATTCAAACACATCTCAAGATCACTCTAAAAAAAAGCTTCCCAATGGACCATGAGAAGATAATTCTCATGAGATTATTGGTTGGAATTGGTTTTTAAACGTCTACTATTTTAAATTTTAAAATATTTTTTTCTCTCTAGCAGATTTTTTACTTCTCTTCAATTCCTTCTCTCGCATGTTTTCAGTCCCTCTGTTAGCATTTTTTTATCTATCAACTTTTACTTCTCAAATGAGTTTTTAATGTTTTTTTATTACTTTGTATTGATCGATTTTTCCTTCTCGTCTAGGATTGTATTGTTCAATTTCATGTGTCTCGAATAAAATAGTAGGAGTTGAATAATTTTTAATTATTAAACAGTAATGCCTACTGGTAACCCATCGTCGATTAAATTTCATGTCATTTTTAATTAATCAGTTTATTATTTTAATAACTTAAATTATTTTAACCAATCAACAAAAAAAAAACAACCTTATTAAGTCGATTGGTGACTAACATGTGATTTAAAACTACAGTATCGAATGTTTATGCAAAGAATTGCACAACCTAATTCACGAATCTAGCTCGAACCCGGTCTCTGACTCAACCTGAACCTTTGGAGTGAACCTGCATAAGAGGGCGAACTCTACCACGCTCAAGTCAGTATAGGTCGGACTCCATATTAAGTTCGAGGTGAGATTCGATACCCGAGCGTGAAATGAGACCCTCTATTCATAGGTGGTGGGTCCGACAGCACTCACGACCGACGGTTATCTCTGTTTTTTGTCATGTCGAACCTGTCGAATTTGAGCTGATCGAACCCCGACCTTTTACACTTAGCCTTGCATATAGACAAATGTAGTCTCATTGGCAGGTTCGAGGTGAACCTGAAATATCCTTTTATTTCTAAGCCCCATTGAGCATCCTCCACATGTCCGCAACACTTCTTCCCCCAAACATTGAATATGTCATATGCGAATTAGTGCTAAACTAATATAGGTGTGAAAAACTAATTAAAATCATACTACAAATTTCAAATTAACGCAAAATAGGTCATATTTTTAAACAATAATATCCCAAAAAAAAAAGAATAATAAATAAAAGGTCGTTTGTTACAGATTTACTTGATAATATTCCAAATTTATCTCGATTTGTAGGTACTCGCACCAAAAAAAAAAGAAAAAAACAATCAATTGTTGACCACAACTAAAAGGCATACTCGTACGGTCCAGTGGGTTTCTTGGCCCACTAGGTTAAGAAACAACTTTTGGTCCAATACAGGTTTGGGTGTATAAAGGCCCATGAGTTGGAGATAGCAACAAAATTTAGCATGATTTAAGAAAAATTATTGTAAAAGCAATAGACTAGAAAAAAAAAATTACAAATAAATCAAAATAGAAAATTAAGCATGAGCCAAAAAGCATACCTTACCGATAATTGATATCTACTCATTCTCTAATTCGATATTGATTATAAAGTTGAAATCTATGAAAATAAAATATTATTTACGTGAAAACATGGATGGAAATTGTATGAGCTCACCCCCTCGTTTTATATAGGTTAAAATACTAGTTTGGTCCCTGTATGTTCAGTATTGGTTCATTTTGGTCCCCATACTTTGAAAATGTTTGTTTTGGTCCCTGTACTTTAAACTTTTGTTCATTTTAATCTTTCAAAATGTATATTTTGGCCCCTCTACTTTTAAGAAGTGACCATTTTAGTCCCTTAATTTTATTCTTATTTCAACACAACACTAAAATCAATATATTTCTTCAAAGGTAAATATTACTTTATACTAAAGAGTTGTTGTTATACGTAAAATTATGTGTTAAAATTTTATAAAGAGGGACTAAAATGATCACTTTTAAAAAGTATAGAGACTAAAATGAACATTTTCAAAATACAAGGATTAAACTAAACCAAAGTTTAAATTATAGAGACTAAAATGAACACTTTCAAAATAGAGGGACCAAAATGAACCAAGACTGAAAAGGAGAGGGATCAAACTAGTATTTTAACCTTTTATATAATAATAATAATAATAATAATAATAATAATAATATTTATTTATGCTAAATATAATTAATTTATTAGACACGACCTCGCTCCTCATAGGGCCAGAACTAAAACTACGATATTTAAAAAAATTGTGAAGGAAATAATATATGTTAAAAAAAAAAAGAAAGAAATTATATATATATATTTTTTTCAGTTAAAAGAAAACTCCAGTAATTCAATGCTACACTTATTACACGAAAAGATTTGCAAACTAAATATTATTAAACGGAAATTTATATACACTTGAAAAAGTAAAAAGAAAGAAAAAGACGGAATTTTGTCCCATTTTGATTGTTTGAAAAGAATTATAGAGTAATAAGAAGCAAAATAATCTTTCCAATATTACATCCAAGCTTTTTCTTTAACAGAGAAACTTTATTTAAATATTTTAAAAAACCTTTATTTAAAACAATTTAACCCTATCTCCAAAGCCCTTTCTTCATCTTCATCAAATTCGATTGAGATCTCGCCGGCGGAAAACCCTCATGTTCTGCACCACGCTTCCTTCTCCGCCGTCAATCTCATTTCCTTCTGCAATTTACCGTCGCAGGTTCTCTCCGCCCACCGCCAATGTGCCATTCGCCCTCTTCCTCCGGTAGAACGCTTCTTCAACATCTTCCGTTGTTCCAGTTCTCTTTCGCTGAACCTCAATCGTTGTTGTCGCTTTCTGATTGAAGTCTCCCGCTGCCGGTGAAGATTAATTCTTGCAATTCTTTTTCATACTGCCGTCCCGTTGCGCTCTTGGAACTCACCGGCGATTCTTTTCTGTAAGTGTTATGCTATTTCGCTTTTATGCAAGTGTTTGCGGCACAATTTATGTTTTTTTTTTATTTCTATTTTTTTACATACCACTGCTTACTTCTTTTAGCTGTTGAATTGTGATTATTTGTTTGTTGGGATATTCATTAGAAAGTTATTTATTGGCTTTAATAATCTTTCGAACTTATCTCTTTTTCGACAATCTTTGTTTTAACACCACTTATTGAATTGTTTTCTTCTTATTGAGAAAAAATATATTGTTACCAAGAAAGTACTTCTTGTAGCTCGAATTTTTTTTATATTTATATTTCCCTTACACATGAAAATTATTGTAGTTTTATACACACAACTTGTAACTTAATGGGAAAAAATAACAAGATGGAGAAATCAACATTGATTTTTAACTATCGGGCATACTTCGTAATATTAAAGAAGAGGATGAGTGGAGCTGTTGTGGTCTTCACTGGATGACGAGAGAGACAGGAGCTGAAGTGTTGAGGAGCCTGCAGAAGGTGGCCGGAAGCTTGGTTCATTTTCATACTCTAGAGAGAGAGAGGAGGAGAGAGAGATGTGATCGTTCTTGATTAATTACATTAATCTCTTTTTTTTTTGTTGAAAATTTCCGCCACTCTACTCCATTATACAAGGTGCTTTATTGATTGAATTGATTGATGAAATTTGCTTACAAAATTGGGCACCGGGTGTTGCTTTGATATTTGGATGGGTGAGCTTTGGCCGTATATGATTAGTGATTGTTTCTGGAGGACTTGGGAGTGGATAAATCTGTTATTACATTTGGATGATGCTTGTGTGTATCTGTTCCTTGGTTCTTATTGCTTCCATGTCTGTGTCAATTTACTTTTAAAAGTTTCATGCCAAAAAAGAGAGGATGAGAGAAAATATGTTGAAGTGTTGTAAATGAGAAAAAAGAAGCTATATTTAATGAAAACATGTGGCTTATTTATTTTACTACATGGTCAAGTGGTCAAAAAGGCTATCTAATCAGGAGTGAATCCAGTTTTAACCTTTTTTTTTTTTTTTTTTTTTTTTTGAATGAGAGGGCCGTTCTTTTAATAGACTTTTTCTTTTTATGTTTTGCAGATCTTGCTAGCACTATCTTGCAATTTCTGGATTTTAAAAAGAATTTGAGTGTTTGATTGTATGTTCTCTCGTGACATAAACAATAACTCATTGATCTATTTTTAGTGACAGGTAGGTCAGCTTGCTATTTTAACTCTTATTTTAGTTCCTTTTTTGACAAAAATCCATTACTTTTGTATATTCTTCAGCTCAGCTTAGGTTGTGTTGCATTAAGGATTTTAAGACGCTACAAGCTCCAAGTGGGCAGCCATGGGAGTTCCAGCCTTCTATAGGTGGTTAGCAGAGAAGTATCCTTTGGTGGTTGTGGATGTAGTTGAGGAAGAACCGGTTGTGATAGATGGCATTGCCATTCCAGTTGATACGAGCAAACCCAATCCAAACAATCTTGAATTTGATAACCTCTACCTCGACATGAATGGCATTATTCATCCTTGCTTTCATCCTGAAGATAGGGTAAACTTCGACACACATATTTAGTACTCTTTATTTTAGAGAATATTGCAATATATTTGTGGCGGAGAGTGTCAAACCTTAATTTATTGGATGTAGGCAACATTGGTTGGGATCTGTTATCCTATAATATGTCGAGGGAGCCAACATAGTCTATCCACGTAGGACCTGATTAAGAAATTATTTCATTTTATGTCACCTAATCCAAGAAATTTAGGCTAGCTATCTCAAATGCTAGAATAAGTGAACCTACCAATGCTGAATGGTATTCCTTTTAGTTGGATATTCTCACTCTACTAATGTTGTCGGTTGGCATAGGACTTGATATGAACCGTAGTTTCAGTTTAGGAATATGCCTAGTTTCCTCAAAATAAAAGCTTAAACGTATTAAGTTTCATTCTCATCTATCATTTTATAGTGCATGTTGACTTGACTGTTCTTACTGATGCAGCCTTCTCCAACAACTTATGCTGAGGTATTTCAATGCATGTTTGATTACATCGATAGGCTTTTTGTCATGGTGCGGCCTAGAAAATTGCTATATATGGCTATTGGTGAGTTCCTAGATTTATTTATTTATTTTTTTGCTGCTACAAACTAGAGATATAAAGGTGTGATAGTGCTGGGTTTTAATGTTTATTGCCTGTTGAAATGAATGTATAGATGGCGTTGCCCCTAGGGCCAAAATGAATCAACAGCGATCTCGGCGATTTAGAGCTGCAAAAGATGCAGCAGATGCGGTATGTGCTTTTGTTTGATATTGTATTTTCTGAGGTTAGGTATGTATGCCATTCAGCTGTTGGACTTGACTGAAACTATCAGGGTTCATATTCTCTTGGGCCATCTTCCTGACCATTACATGACTAATAAGCTCCTTGAATACTGAAAGTTTTTGGTGATTTGGTAGTATCTACTTTATTGTTTTAGTTTTGATGGTATTTAAAACTTACATGGCCTGTTTCCCTCTCCTCTATTACCTCCATTTTGAATGTTCTGTTGCAACTCTTTTGTAGGAAACTCTTTGTATTTTCCATCAGTTGAATGAGATATTTTGCTTTTAAAGAAATTTGTATGTAGGATGCAGCTTTTTATTATTTGTTTTTCTGCCCCAGTATGATACTATGATATATATTTTTAAGTGCTCAACTGCATCCATTTTATGCAAACGATTACGTACAAAGAAAATATCTTGATATCAACATGTAATCAGCTATATTTTTTCCCTCTTAGGCAGCTGAAGAGGCACGACTTAGAGAAGAGTTCGAGAGGGAGGGACGAAAGCTTCCCCCAAAGCAGGAGTCACAAGTTTTTGATTCCAATGTTATCACTCCTGGAACGGACTTTATGGCTGTGCTGTCCATTGCTTTGCAGTACTACATTCATCTTAGACTAAACAATGACCCTGGTTGGAAAAATACTAAGGTTCTTTTACATGACTGAGTTACTTGTATATTATTTATCAGTTGTAGTTTTATTAGTAAAGCCAGTCTTGCCCTTTGTTCCTTTATTGGAACTGCTTTCAAAATGTGCAGGTCATTCTTTCTGATGCCAATGTTCCGGGTGAAGGGGAACACAAAATAATGTCCTATATTCGTCTTCAGAGAAATCTTCCTGGTTTTGATCCAAATACTCGTCACTGCCTGTATGGTTTGGTATATATTTTTTCTCCATACTTATTTTATGTAATTCACACATCTCCTAAATATGTATACATTTTTTAAAAAAATTTTATATAACTCTGTCACGCGTTGAATCCGTTGTATCACATGATTTTACAATTGCAGGATGCAGATTTGATAATGTTGGCATTGGCCACCCATGAAGTCCATTTTTCAATTCTGCGTGAGGTTTGTATTTTTACTAGTATTTTGTGTATGCTCCTTCAGTTTTTAGAGTTTTGGGTTATTTTTAGCAGCTTTGCATGTAGCACCTACATCCTGTGGAGAAGCCACCTATTCATTATTCCAATATATTCAATGTTTTTGAATTCTATTTTATAAGCAAGTAACAATGTTGTTTCTTGTTAAACTTCAGATTGTTTTCACTCCTGGACAGCAAGAAAAATGCTTTTTGTGTGGCCAATTGGGTCATTTTGCATCTGACTGCGAGGGTAAGGCCAAGAGAAAGGCTGGAGAGTTTGATGAGAAAGGTGAAGATGTTGTAGTTAAAAAACCTTACCAGGTAGGACTTTGTGTTGCTGTTGTTATTTGTACTGTGGTGCAACAATAGGACATAAATGGTTTATGGTCTTTTATTGTGCAGTTTCTCCATATTTGGACACTTAGAGAGTATTTGGAGCATGAGATGCGAATTCCGAATGCTCCCTTTGAAATCGACCTTGAACGCATTGTGGATGATTTTGTGTTCATGTGTTTCTTTGTTGGCAATGACTTTTTACCCCATATGCCCACATTGGAGATCCGGGAGGTAAATTTCATATTTGAACTTACCATTTGATAAGCTAATGAAGTGTGTTGACTTCCAGAATGAATTGTTCTATTTCAAGATGTGGGAAATCCCCTTTTTTTTATTTTTTGTATTTTTTGCATGCTTAATATTAGATATCTTGTCTCTTGCTAAATTCCTCTTTGTGAGCTTCTGTCTCGTACGTTTTTTTTTAATACTTAGTGGTTAGGTCTTGCTCTTTTGGATTAGAGCTTTTTCGTTTGGTAATTAGTTAGCGTGGGTTTCATTTTGGCTCATTTTCTTGGGCAGTCTTTTTGAATGCTCTATTTCTCTTATTTTTCTCAATGAAAGCTAAGTTTCTAATAAGAAAAGATTAGATAGTTGTTGGCTCTTATTTATGGGCAAAAGAAGTTCGGTAGATAAGTGAGCATTGAGCTTGTTAGCTTGTATCTAGAATGAAAAAGCAGATATATAGAGGTATGTTCTATTAGGAAGAAAAAATATTGACAACCCCAGAACTTTGAAGAAAAAAGGAATTGTTAGTGTAGATCATACACAAAAATCATGTTTGTGGGAAGTTCTATGTGGAGGACAATTGTTGTCAGCTTTTCTTATCTAGTAATGGATATCATGTGTTGGTTGATTTGGTTGCATTAGGACAGATCTAACCTAAGTGGTTTGAGTGACTTTTCTTCTTGCAACATATAAATACAAGCACTGTAATAATTTAGATTCTTTTTACATTGACAAGTTATGCAAGTGTGTATGGTTCATTGCTATTTTGTTCTTTATTTCCAGGGTGCAATTAACTTGTTATTGGCGGTGTACAAGAAGGAATTTAGGGCACTTGGTGGGTATTTGACTGATGGAAGCAAGGTAATTATGTTTCTTTTTTTAGTTTTATTTTTTAATGTTATATTACCTTCTGTGAGCTCGGGCAAAAAGAAATGTTTAACTGAGGTTTTTATGCCAGCCAAATTTGCGAAGGGTGGAACATTTCATTCAAGCTGTTGGAAGTTATGAAGATAGGATATTCCAGAAAAGAGCTAGACTTCATCAGGTTCACTCTTTTCTCTATATATGCGTTCATGACTATTCCTTAGAAGCAATCCACATCTGTCTCTCGTCCCCAAGTCTATATGCTAGGAAGCACAGATGGGTGGGTTAGGGAAGGAAGGGGGTGCAACATAGGGGGGAGGGAACATTTTTTCTTTGGCCAACTCGATCTTGGAGGGCTATTATACTTTGCACCTCTATGTGAAAATTTAAAATAATACTAGTTATTGGGTTGGGTTGGCCACAATTCTTCTTTTTCTGTATCATTTCGACTAGTTGCATGTTGGTTTCAATTTTTTAATAGACCTCTAGTTTCTAGTTAATTTGTTGATTAAATCTTATAATTGCCAGCATCCTATCTGTTGCATGACTATGATATTCTTTCTATTCTCATACTGTTTGTTTGTTTTACCCAGAAGCAGGCAGATAGAATAAAGCGTGAAAAAGGTCAGGCAAGAAGAGGAGATGACGTGGAGCCTCAGGTTCAACCTTCCCTTGTTGCAGTTGGTCGTTTTCATGGATCTCGTCTTGCTTCGGGTCCTTCTCCTTCGCCGTATGAACAATCAGGAGTTGGAAAAGCCATGTCCAAATTTTCAGGAATGAAAATTAAGCATAAGCAATCATTGGAATCTGATGGTAGCGGTTCCCCTGGTCGGCTTAACAAAGTTGCACGCCTATCATCTGGGGCTTCCATTGGTTCTGCTATCGTTGAAGCGGAGAACACTTTGGAAATAGATGTATGTTTTCATGCTTCAGGAGAGACACTACTCCATCAGCCATTTTTAGGACTATTTTATGGCTAACCTTTAATTGGGTATGAGCCTTGCTGGCATGGAGTTCTTCAGTACACTATTGAAAAAGGTTTAGAATGCTACTTGATATTTTTTATCTTTTAGATCTACGAGAACAAGGAGGACTTGAAGACAAAGCTTAAAGAGGTACTACGTGAGAAGTCTGATGTTTTCAACTCAAATAATCCGGAAGAGGACAAGGTTTGTATCTGGAAATTTATCATTGTACTGCTTGTTTGCATCTTGCATACATCATAATGACCTATTTTAGATTTCCAATTTTCCTTTTAAATTTAAGATTCTCGCACTATACTGCTACCAATTTGTAATGCATGGTTGCCATTCCCTGTCGTCTTATGATTTGTTTTCTTTCATGCTACCATGGAACTAAAATGACTTATAAAGTCCTGTTCGATGTTAATAGTAAACTGATAATTGTATAGTAAAGTAATCAATTTGTGTTAAACTCATCTTAAAAGCTGAATAAATGTTGGTGGTCAGATTAAATTGGGGGTACCTGGGTGGAGAGAGAGGTATTATGTGGAGAAGTTTTCGGCAAAAACTCCGGAGGAACTTGATGACATACGAAATGATGTTGTAAGTTAAACAAAATGAATTACTATTGATTTTTAATTCTCTTTGTCTGATATGATTGTAGGCTAATATTTTGTTTCGTGTCAGGTTTTGAGGTACACAGAAGGCCTATGTTGGGTTATGCACTATTACTATGAAGGCGTTTGTTCTTGGCAATGGTGAGTTTTTAAACTCCCTTTCTTTTGGCGCTTTTCTTATATTCTCTTATTTCTGATATATTTCTTACAATTGTCTCCGATAGGGGTGCTATGAAGCACATACATGCCGTTTTAGGTGGAGTGTCCGTGTCGCACACGGATACATCCAGACACGTGTCCGACACGCTATTTGTGTGTCCTCTTCTTTTTTTATTTTTTTATTTTTAAATTTCAAACACACCTTGGAAACACCTATGTCATATATTACACACGGTGGTTAAAATTTTAAACAAAAAAATATAAAAAAGAAAGTTAAAAGTAAAAAACTAAAAGGTAAAATCTCCCTGCCACGGAAAAGCTGAAGCATGAAGATGAAGTTGAAGTTGAAGGCATCTCCTGCCTTTTCCACCACCACTGCTAGCCTTTTACTCACGGAGAAGAAGATTTGAAGAAGAAGAAAAAGAAGAGGAAGAGTGGGGGAGAAGAAGAGTTCGGAAGAAAAAGTAGAAAGAAAAAAAGAGTTGGAAGAGGAGAGAAATAGTTGGAAAAAGGAAAAGAAAAGATCAGAGAAGTATAAAAACCGAAATTTGAATAAGAAAAAGAATAAGAAAACTAGGAGAAGAAGAGTCTCTGCACGGATTACTAATTGCATTACTTATCACTAGTTGCATTAGCCAGATGGCAGTATATCTCTCCTTGCCAGATGGCAGTGTATCTCTCCTTGCCAGATGGCAGATTCCTACTCTCATTAATACTATGTTTACAAACCACCCTTTGTACTGTTTTAAAAAACAATCCGATTCACTATTTATTTACTGTTTTAAGAAGAAAATCTGACTTGATATCTCTACTTTAATTATTCTTTTGAAATATTAAATAGTTTTGTAATATTTTTTGGCTTTTAGAATGGAGTATTTATTTTTACTTTTTATCTATATTTGTTATAAATAATATTTGTATGATTAATTTATTTAGAAGTATTACTACATAAATATACATATGCATTATCTATTTTTTCTTTTAAAATAACGTGTCCCTGATGTGTCCGTCTCCTACCTTTTAAAAAATTAGCGTGTCTGTGTCCGTGTCTCAGTAGAGGTGTATGTGGTTTTGTTTGCTTGGTTTTAGAGCCGAATCGAAGCCAAACCGATAACAAATAACACATTGACAGTAGATCGAGCTGAATCCAAAATTGAGCCAAGCCAAATTGACAACCTGTTGGTTTATCGATTTGGTCTGGTAGTTTAACCGATTAGTGTTGGTTGGTGGGGTAGCAGATCTATGCTGCCACAAGTTGTGTTGTTGTGCCTTTGGTGTGCAGATGTGTCGCCAACACAATATGAGGGTTGAAAGAGGAGAGTGAGTGGGAAGAGGATGGTGAAGGGTAGGGCTTGGGGAGAAATGAAAGAAAGATTTAAAAAAGATAAATGTGTGAAAATGTGATTCACGTTATTTGGGGGATTGGTAATAGGCCTTGGACCTTGGGTTAAGGGAAAAATGAAAGGAAGAAATTAAAAAAAAATACAAAATACAAAATAATATATACATCATATATTTGGTTCAGTTCGGTTTAGGATTCGGTTTTCGATCTCCAAAATCGAACCAAACGTTTTGCTTACTGAACTGCTAAAATCTGTTCGGCTTGGCTTAGCTCGGTTTTTGATATCCATGTTTATTTTAGGCGGTTCCATGTTTGCTCAACTTCATAGCTGGTATTTGCTTAGAGAATGCATTTAGTTTTTCTTATTCTAGTGCTATGCGTCTAGTTGTTTACTCATGTTATTCCTTCCTCAGGTTTTATCCCTATCATTATGCACCGTTTGCTTCTGATCTCAAGGGTCTTGGTGAGCTGGATATTTCATTTAATCTAGGCACTCCCTTCAAGCCATTCAATCAGCTACTGGGTGTTTTCCCTGCTGCTAGGTCTGTGCTAATTTTTTTTTCTTTAATGGAATTTCCATTTACCGAAGGCTTTAACATTGAATTTTTGCAGTTCTCACGCACTTCCAGAGCAATATAGGAAATTGATGACAGATCAGAACTCACCTATTATTGACTTCTATCCTTTGGGTACAGCATTTGGTTAAAATGGCTGCTTTAAGGTTGTCAAGTTTTTTTCCTCCCTCTAACGTTGGTTTGATTTATCAGATTTTGAAGTGGATATGAATGGTAAACGGTATTCCTGGCAGGTTGGTTTGCTTCACCTGTTAATAAATTTGATGAATTGGCTATAATTTGGTTATGTTCTAATAATCTGTACCAACTATTTTGCAGGGTATTGCAAAATTGCCTTTCATTGATGAAACCCGCCTTCTTGCAGAGGTTAAGAAAATTGAGCATACATTGACGGTATGTAATAAACTTGTGGTTCAGATATACCTCGATTGTTTGTCTTCTCATTTTATTTTCCTCCTCCCTGGTTAGGTTCGGGTGATCGTGCATATCCTTGGTTCTCTGAGTAATTGAATTTTCACATTTCTGCAGGACGAAGAGGTGCGGAGAAATAGTGTGATGTTTGACATGCTTTTTGTGACATCTTCTCACCCTCTCTCTGTTAGCATATACTCACTTGACAACCGCTGTAAGCAGTTGACTGAGAAAGAACGTACCGAGGTTAAGGAGAAAATAAATCCCGAACATAGGTTTGTATCATGTCAAATAACTTTTGTGTGTAGAACATTCTAATTTAACACAATCATGCTGGACATATTCAGATGTAAGCATTTCTACTGCAGCTTTCCATGAAAATTCTTGAAATCTGATTAACTCAAATATCATATCTCAGTTTACTCTTAGATCATGCTTATAGATAGGAGTATTCAGAAGAGAGCATAAAAAAATCTTGTGCATTTTCACCCAAAAATTGGCGGTGTGTTGTTCAGATTTCCAAAACTGTTAAATCAGAAAAGGTTCTCATAGTGGTTGTCTAGAAAATCCTAGCCTTTTGCTTGGACCATTAGCCTGAAAGAGCTCTGAAGAATAGTTCCTTTTTTTCTTTTTATTAAATCGTGTTTGCTTGATTTATATTGTAGAAATGTTTGATATATGTTTCTATGCCATTCTCCCTAAACTTTGTTGATGTACCAATTTCTACATTCAAGTTCTAGGTAGAAGTTTGTTATGTTCTCTTTGGAACTTAATTCTGATTTTATTTGGGGTTAACTGCAGTGGAGGAATGAATGGCTATATCTCTCCATGTTTGGGGGAGCTTTGCCCTCCAATATTCAGGTCTCCTGTTGAGGGCTTGGAGGATGTTATGGACAACCAAGTCATGTAAGAGTCTTGAGCGGCACTGTATTTGAATTCAACATTTGTCGAAACAATCATTAACTTAATAATACTAATGACACTTTTGCTCTTATACTATCTAGATGTGCTATATATCGACTTCCGGATGCACACAAGCACATCACTCAACCGCCTGCCAGGGTGAATCTTCCTTTGAAGGTATGTTTAGTAGCATACCGATGTTGAATAAATCACATGGTATCCTCCTGATTAATTTGACCTGCCGTTGTCTTATGGCAGACTGTGAGCATGGGTGACATGAAACCTGATCCTGTTTTGTGGCATGAAGATTCTGGAAGGAGGCACCATCATCAGGACAAGGGAAGATACGGTGATAATGGAAGGTACTACTGGGATTTGTTATGAAATTTGGATGTTATTACTAGTTAACTTCTGTTTCTTAGCAACGATTTTGAAACAATATTTTTTCTGGCATGTTCAACTTGGTGAGAATTATCTTTTTCAGGCCAAATCCTCCTGGAGCCATTTCAGGTCAACACCTAGGGGATGCAGCACATAGACTTGTTGTCAACAGCTTGCAGATGAGGGGAGATCGGAACGGTCATAGTAATTGGCAGACGCCCCAAATGTCCCATACGGCACCACCATTCTATCCCGGGAAACCTCCACATACAGATTATAGATCACGAGATCAAGCTGACTATAGGATGCCACCAGGTAGACAAAACTACTCCCATGGTCATCACCGACCAACAAATCCCAACGCGATGCGAGGCCACCGGGATCACGGGTATCATCAACAATTTCCTCCATCGGCTTCAGGTCATCGTGTTGACATGAGACCTCATTCCCAACATTATAATAGAGGTTACAATCAAGTGAATTCCCAATATGTCGATGAGAATCCTGAAGCTTACTACCCATCACGTCCTCATCAGGGTGACATGCCTCCCTATCCCCATAGACCTACATTGCACCCGCCAACATATGAAAGCGGTTACAATTACAACCAAGGCCCTGGATCATCCAGCAGTCAGCACCACGGTGGCGCCTGGGCTCCCCTGCCTGGCAACAACAGTGCCCCACGAGCATACGGACACCAATATGGAAACCAGTTTTCTGCACTTGATAGAAGAGGAAACGGGAGACCTTCCTCAACACCTCATGGCTATGATGGCCGCAGGTAAAAACCATACTGATCAAGTAAGTGTACGTCTAATCTAAAAGCTTTTTACAATTATAAACTCTACCATTTTTACAATTATAAACTCTACCATTGGCGCCACGATGAAGAAACTGTTGTACAATTCTACACAGCCTGCCGCTGTTGGCAGAAGTTAAATAACAGTCTTCCGTTGTCTACTTTCCCGAGAACCGTTCATCGGTATTAGGCTTCCTAGGCATTTTTCTCTCTGCAGTTTACTTGTATTTCTACTGTAGTTTGTTGATTGTTGTAGTAAAAAATTTAGCAATAAACTTCTAGCAATTTCTTTAAAATTTTTGGGCATTTGTGCTTTCTTTAGACTGAATCATGGCCATTATAGAGTATCACCAAACTCTTTTCTTATTTCTGGTAGGTTTGGCTTTTAAACAGATGAGCTTTAAAAGTTGCACGTCAGCTTTGAAATTCTTGTGTACAACTAAGATTCCAAGTATTCAACCTTTATGTTTTGAATATGAAAATGTTATTGAGATTAGAATTCATGGGGCCGTGAGCCGAATCCAAACAAAGATTGGTATATAACTTAGATCGTTGTTTAATTAATTTCAATATTTAACAAATTTCTCTCGGGTATGTTGGCCAATTGAGAGTTGTGAATTAGTTGCATTAAGAATTTTTTTTTTGTTTTTCAGTACACAACGTTGGAGAGAGAATTTGAACTCACAACTTCATGGTTGAGTTACGGTTGAACTATGTTCGCTTTGGTCTGCATTAAGATTTATTGGATAATAAAAGAATTTAGAAATTTAGCCCCTCAAGTATTGTGAATTTTAATACGTTTTAATTGGATTATATTTCGTTTGGGAAAGGTGACATATTTGGTTAAAAAAAGATTTATTGGACAATAAAAGAATTTAGAAATTTAGTCCTTCAAGTATTGTGAATTTTAACACGTTTTAATTGGATTTCTGGCATTTGGATTATATTTCATTTGGGAAAAGTGACATATTTGGTAAAAAAAAAAAATCCTATTATTCGATTTATAATTCTATAATGGAGTATTAGAATAGAAAAATTTAGCTAAAGTGAGCATATGGTAATTGACATATACCTCCAATCGAGATATTGTGAGTTCGAATCCCTTCTCCAAGATATTGTACTAAAAAAAATAGAAAAATCTATTAGATATTGAAGTAAAGACTCCGGATTAAAGGAAGGCAATTGAATGAAGTATATAAATAGAATATGATCACAAGTATTGGATTATTGGATTATTTAATAAAAAATACATATTATCTATTAGAGAAAATTTTGCCAAATTTGTCCTACGTGGCAAAAAATAATATCTCATACATCAAGATTTATTTGAGTATATAAAGAAATCAAATGTTGATGTGATTGAAGCTAGAGGGATCTGAAATGTATCAAGTAGCCAAAAAGAATGAAACAATTGAGAACTAATAATTCATTAATTTATTGAAGTTAGAGATTTGAATTAATAATTAAAGGAAAACAGTTTGGATTACGTAACTTTGTTTGGCATTATTATCCAAAATAAAATCCAATGTTCCCCCAGTGCCAACCCATACCTCAAAATGCAAACATGGTCTACGTGGCCACTGTAGAAACCGTTTATTAAATATTAAATACTTATATTATATTATTGAAAATGACTCAGATTTGACAACGAAACTTTTTGACATTTAAAGCCTTTAATGTGTTTGCCTCTAAACCACACCATTAAACCAAATCATTTGTCAATAGATCAACAGATATTCAATATAAAGACCCATTAAGGTAGTTGTTATAGCTCATAGGAGGTTGAAAGGCTTTCATGTGGATCACTTATTTAGAAGCACGTGTTTGGACTTCAATTTTAATAGGTCGAGAATGAGATGGGAAACACCATACCTATGACCAGTCTACAGATTCAGGATGTCAGAGCGTAAGCAACTTAATCAAGCGCTTTAGCTCGCCATCAACTTAGACTAAGTTTAGTAAGAATTTCACAAGAGAAAATTTCACAGATGACACTCAAAGACCCTATTTATACAAAAGTGTATCCTAATTTTAGAAAAAAAAAAGAATCTAAACTTAACAGAAATATTGTAACAAAAATGCAGAGCGCCTATAGTACTTATCATTCCTCCTAGAACAATGTTCTCTTTCAGATCTCTCATACAATCAATAAGATCTCTTGCTAAAACTCGAGCAGTTTCTTGAAAACTTGCTTCCGATATGACACCATTTCATTCAAGCGGGATCTGAAGTATCTACTTTACTAGGTAGAATGCCTTCTAATGTGGGTTATCAACTCACTCTTCGTATCGAAATGAGTTCCTTGTAAGAAAGAATTACTTCTATAAAGGAAGGGTCCATAACTTCTATTCAAGTAGTTTATGTATCTATGGACGATTTGACCAATCCTACTCTTGTCATGATAATTGCACATTTAGATGCTACTCTCATATAATATCAAGAGAATGATCTGCCAAAGGTATATTCTTTAGATTCGACATCTAACTATGCTACAACCTCGAATTGTTGGTGAAGAACATTATGAAACTGAGTAAAGAATTAAACAAACTCTTCGGTGCCAAGTATGAGAATTTTGTGCCCTAGAAAAGAGGGAAAAAAAAGAGAGAATTTTTGCATCCAAACAAAAGAAGGCATTAGTCAACTGTAGAAACCACAACATAATCTACAACAAAATAGGCTAAAATCCCGCAAGAATCTAATTTGCATACCAAATTCTTGGAGTCTTTGGCCATAAAAAAATGTTTTACAAAATAGAAAATTAATTTGGTAGTTGTTCACATTAAATTTCATCAAAATTTAGATAAAACAAAAAGGTTCTAGACTTTTAGTTGACCGTGGAATGTGACAATGTAATATATTCGATCTGGACCGTTAAATATTCTATTTGGTGGATAATTGAGATTTTGGCCGTTGATATAGATGGACATCAAATTTTATATAAAGAGGATGTTTTTTTAGAGAATTCTAGAACCCACTCCGATTAAAAGCTAAGCAATGTGATCCGCGATTAAAATTAAAATTAAAGTTGAAACATCTTGAGTATCTTTCAACCAATTAGATTGTAACTAATTTTGATCCACGCAAAAGATACTGATTTTATTATATTTTAATACGAGACAATTTTAAGAACTTTTCCTTCGAAAGAAAAAAAGGTACGGCATAAAAATGCCACTCCGATTTATAGACCAATCAACCAGAAAAGAAAGTTCCCGCTACTGGACAATAACCCCTCTGCCCTTGTTCTGGTTCAATATCAGACAAGATCCCTTTTCGTCAAACTCGTCTTTGAGTCATCGACTACTTATATATATTTGTCCCAAACATTTCCCCATGGTTAGATAATTATTGTCTAAAAGTTTACACATTAATCTAAAATTCAGGATAGTAATGCTAATTCATGTTTTAAAGAAAAAATATCTATATACTAAAATATTATTGTAAAATCATATCGTTGCTATTCATACTTAACTACATTTTTTTAGTATAACATATGGGTTAGAGATTCGAACTTACAACTTTTTGGTCTAAGATAAGAACTAAGCTATGTTCAAATTGACTCCAACTACATTATATCGTCACTTGAATTATTATTATTATATTTAGTAGGTCCCAAATTACTTCCACCCATAAATAATACAATTGAATAAATGTGACACTAATATAAAGTTTTTATAGACTATAATAATGTTGAGAAAATTTTTGGGTAAGAAGCCTATTACGTTGGCCAAAGTGAGGAATTTGAGAAGCCACATGGGCACTGCATGGTGCGTACGGCGTCGTTTTCTACCTCCATTCTTCTTCAAAACTCTCTGAAAATGATGTCCTTTGACCTATTTGTGAAGCTTTCTGGGAACCTTCCCTTCAAATTTTTTATGCCATAACTTTTTTTATTTTTAAAGATTAAATTTACTAATATTTTGCAATATGTTGTTCTTTTTAAAATATTTTATAACAATTTAAAAAATTTTGGAGTTTGTTAAGATTTTTAAAGTACATTTGAAAAGTTTATTTCAAATGAAAAAGGATATTATGTTTGAGAGAGATTTTGCTGGAAAAAAGCTTTATGGTCCCCATGGAATTTGTTTCGGTAGGTATGAGATTTTTGTTATTTTTAATGCTTTTTTAAAATAAATTTTGAAATTGGTAATTTTTTTTTCAAGATTCCAGATTTTTTGGTGATGATATATGATTTAACTTATTGACTTATACTTAAGTTGACACGAATTTATATATTTTTTAAAATATTGAAAAAATGAATGGTTTGGATGTATCCTAATAGATAATAATTTACCAAAATAGTTAAGATTTGGGAGTAAATAAGATGATCCAAAAATCAGATTTACCACACATATTTAGTATTAGGCTAAATATATGGTGTTTTTCGGCTATTTTTTAAAATTTCATTTTAAATTTTTGTTATTAGAATTTCTATTTTATTTTCAATCCATCAAAGTTCTGGTTGAAAAAAATAAAAAGTATGACCACTTTTAATGTTTTTTTTTTAAAAAATCCTTAATTAGTGGTGCCATGAGATAGACTTATTTTTCTCAATATTTTAAATGGTTATGTAAGACTAATTTATAAAGTTTGAACTATTGTTAATTATTTTTGAATGACCATGTGATCACGATCATAAAAGTATATTTTTGTTGACAACTTGACAAATGCTCCTACTATATTTATTAGCCTTTCGACGAGAATTCCCAAACATCGAAATAAAAATTCAAGTATGTAAATTTCATTATTAATTTAATTCTTTATAATTAAAAACTTGTGATAATAAATTTGTAAAAATTCATTAAACTTTTTATAATTAAATGAAAAAGTTAAAAAATCACACCAAACAAAACAATTTTGAAATCTCACCAAACAATCATTAATAATAAATATACCAATGATTACCACTTCTTCTCCCCATTGCAATAATTAATGAAATTTAATTCAATTGAAAAAAGGTTGATTTCACAGAAGCTTGGAAATAGAGACCCGTGATCTAAAATTAAAAATTAGATTGAAATGTCTTTATTATTATTATTATTATTATTTATTATTATTATTATGAATATTTAACTTTTCAAAAAGAAAATTATTATGATTATTTAATTTCTCCACTTTCTCCTTTCCCCTTACGGCTAAAGTACAACACAGCAAGAACAAAGCTGATTTGTATCAATTAATAATGTGGGTGTCATTAGCAATTTGATGTAATCTAATGTATTAAACTCCCCCAAGTGTATATTCAATATTCTTCTACACACACCCACACGTAATGATCTTAATTATTATTATATATATTTATTTTTATTATATGGTTCGCTTCACATGTTCTTTGCCAGGGTACAAACTTTCTAGACTTTGGTGTTAATTATTTCTTATACCAATTTGAATTTTATATAGGTGTATATATATAGTTTTTAACCACTAATTTGTGGCTATGTTAATTTGGATTTTGTTTACGGTGATTAAAATACTAAAAAAAAAAAAAATCGTTTGGTTCTTAATTTCAAAACATAAAAATTTCATTGTCAATTTACATCTTTACTTATCTCAATAGACATGATATGAATTTGTCTCGTTTGATGTCTAGATATATCAGACGATAAGTAGTCTCAATTATATACTCTTTACCTTCTCAAATATTTCATTCTCGAAAAAGATTGTATAGAGATGAATCTAGAACCTCATAGATGTATCTAAGAGACGATGTTTATACAAGCCCATATACAATTAAGATATATAATAGAAGAAATTTTTAAAAAAAATTGTCCCATTTTTAGTAAAAATATTAAACTATGTCAAAATATCAAATCCACCTCAAAAATAACTTTTTAAAGAATGACGGTGTTAAAAAGAATAAAATGGATTTTTTTTAAAACATAGCTTAATAGATACTATTTTTTAAATCATTGTTTTAGTATGATATCTAATAAAATTTGAAGATGAAATAATTGTTATAGTAAAAAAAATATTTACTATTAAAATTTATTAGTATTTTAATTAAAAATAATATTTTTTTTAATACAACAATTAAAAATAATATTAATACATTTTAGTCGATCTATTTATAATTAACTTAAAATAATACAGGGGTATTCTAGTACTTGTTATATGTGTAATTCCTATTTCGATTACACATGGTTTTAGTAAATAATTTCTAACTCCAATTCCATGAAATTTCTAATAAACAAACAGGATCTAAGATTAATATTTTCGATTCTCTAATATTTTCTAGCATGGTCGTGATTTAATTTAATAAGTACCGAAAAGGAGATGTATGATGTGATGTGGTGTGGTGTGATATGTTTTTTTTTTTCTTTTCTTTTTTCAGACGTGCAATATGTTGTTTTTTATATGTTTAAAATAAAATAAAAATAAAAAAGCACTTTCTTTCCCCATAACTACTTCTTCTACGGTGGGGGATTAATTTTTGGGCTCATGTATTCACGTGCTTCACATATGCTAAGGTTTTCTGTTTATTGGATTTTTGTAACCAATTATTCAACCCACCTCCTTATATTATATCATTCCTACCACTCTTCTTTTATCGGTGGAATTTACTTTCCAATTTTTATTCTCATTTTCAAATTTTCAAATTCTTCATTACATGTCATCTAATTCCTTGTTCATGATTTCAAAATCGATGGAAGAATATAATTATGCAAGGATGAAAAAAATATATTGATGTTCCTAAAATCTAAAAGAAATTTTTTAAATTTTCTTAGTTATTATGTTTTTTTAAATATTACATCACAAATAAGGAAGATCAGAATTGAATCTATAATCACTGATATTTGACCAATTGAGTGAGTTATGTTCTCTTTAGTACTTAACTTATTCTTTTACAACGGCCTAAACCCCATAACCAGATTGTAGATGATGAAAGGAATCGATTTCAGTCCAAATCGATTGAATTCCGATTTTATGAGCAAGAACTATGCCTTTTTTTAGATTCATAATTTTAATGTACTCCATTGAGCATATCAGTCTTTTAGAGACCATAATTGAGTTACTGAAGTCTTGAACAGTAATTTGTTTGTTTTAATCGAAAGATAAAAACAAAATGTGGCAAAATAGCAAATCTTATTTTTGTGAAAATTTTGATTTCTATGAGGGGTTGAATATTGAAATTAGGGATAAAATTTTAAATAAATATTTAAAAAATTGTAATTATGATTTTTTTAGTATAATTTGAGATGGGGGATTGAACTCATAATTTATTGAATGAAGATATATGTAAATTATCGTTGAGCTATGCTCGAATTGACTTGTAAATATGATTTATCGTATAAGTATGATGGTATGCATTATTTATTATTTTAAAGAAAGCTAGTGTGACTTTTCGAACTAATATAACTTTGTTTTTGATGTATGACATGAATTTTTCATTTTTTCTATATAACCTTTTAAAGATTTTAATTTGGTTTGACTCTTTAGTTAGTAACTTAGTATAAATAATATATAAAATAAATATCGAGAGGAAGGAAACCAAAACTCATTGGAAAGAGAAATTTGACTATAAATATAATGTGGGTAATACTCAATAATATTTAAGTTTCTAGATCAACCATGAAAAGAAAATGATCAAATTGAACTATTATAACATAATTTGTTAGTACAATTATTACAACAAAATTAAATCAAATAACAGAACCATCCATTTGTTATTAGTGCATTAATTAAAATAGCTTCTCACGTTGAACACCAACTAGTGAAGCTTGCTTTTTAGTTTTTTTGCTTAATTTTATTCCGATAATCTAGGACCAATATAATAAATAAAATGGTGGGCAAAAGAGAAAAATGAAAGAAAAGAAAAGAAATAGCAGTGGGAATTCCTGCGATATATCACGAAACGAGAAGTTGAAGAGATTTTGCTTTGTGGGCCTTGAACCCATCGGCTTTTGGGATATAAAAATGGGCCTTTTCCACCCACCATTACTCCCTACGCCCACACCGTTCCCTCTCTCTCTCCTCTTTCTCTCTCTTTGCTAACTGAAAAATACGAAGCAATAATTGTGAAAAAAGAAAAATGGAAACACAGCGGCGTGAGGAAATCCAAGAGGTAGAGCACAATCTGGCGGCGGCGGCGAAATCGAGGTTCCGGCGAATCTGCGTCTTCTGCGGCAGCAGCTCCGGCAAGAATCCGAGCTACCAGATTGCCGCCATTCAACTTGGCAAGCAACTGGTACTTAATTTCCTTTTTTCTTTTTCTTCAAAATTTTCAAAGAAACAGAAAGAAAACGGCGACGAAATCGGCGATTGGCCAGTAACTTTCTCTTCCAATCATATTTCGATGAACAAAACGACTGTACCGAAGAATCGGAAGTTCGATTCTGAATCGCGCTCTAACAAAATTGTGAGAAAAGAAAAACAGAGAGAAAATAGCGACGGAGTTCTCTGAACTTTCTCTTGTTCGATTCCGATCATATTTCGATAAACAACAAAAAATTAAATCGAAGAATCGGAAGTTTCATTTGGAATCGCGATCATCTGAATTCTGAATTCTAATATTGAGAAGCGAAACGCAGGTCGAAAGGAAAATTGATCTTGTTTATGGCGGAGGAAGCATTGGCCTCATGGGCTTGGTTTCTCAAGCCGTCTACGATGGCGGACGCCACGTGTTAGGGTATCATTGGCTCTCTCTTTCTTTCTCTTTCTCTCTCTTTCACTCTCTCTTTGTTTTATTCAGTTTTGGTTCTGATATTGCAGGGTGATTCCCAAGTCTCTCATGCCAAGAGAGGTAATTTTTTAAATATATTTTATTATTTTATTCCATATTTTAAATAAATTTAATAAAAATAAAAATAAAAATGTGTAATTAATTATTTAATTAATTTCAGATCACCGGCGAGTCCATCGGAGAAGTAAGAGCTGTATCTGGCATGCACCAACGCAAAGCTGAGATGGCTCGCCAAGCTGATGCATTTATTGCTTTGCCTGGTACTTCTATTTGTTCCTATTTTCAATTTAGTCCTTAAACTTTCATCTATTTATAAAAATTAAACTTCCTTGCCTCTAGTTTAAATTAATATTCTATTTACAGGTGGCTACGGCACATTGGAGGAACTATTAGAAGTCATCACTTGGGCTCAGTTGGGCATCCATGAAAAACCGGTAAAATAAAATAAAATAAATCTAATTTTTGACCCTCAACAATATTTTACCTCGAAAAAGAGTATGGAAATGAAATTAACTATTTTAATTAGTTTAAGAAATAATAATATTACAGGTGGGGTTGCTGAACGTAGATGGGTACTACAACTCACTTTTATCATTTATAGACAAAGCAGTTGACGAAGGTTTCGTGGCACCGGCTGCCCGTAGCATAATAGTTTCTGCCCAAACTGCCCATGAACTCATCTCCAAGCTAGAGGTACAATCTAATCCATAAAAAATAAAATTAAAAAAAAATACCGCCGTAAAAATTCTTCCACGTGACTCTCGGTCCCACTCAATCATGTGATCAGAGTCGTCAATTTCTATCTGTGATCAGGAGTACGTCCCGAACCATTCTGACGTGGCTCCAAAGCTGAGTTGGGAGGTGGAACAGCAGCTCGGATATGCTGCAAAGTCGGATATTGCTCGTTGACCTGATGGCGACCACGTGTATAGATTAATCACCGTAGATCAAATCTGATCAGAGGATTGATTTGTAAAATTGTTTTTGTTTTTTCGGATTAATTTGTCCAATAGGAAGCTGACTAGGTCAACACTGAATTGTGTAAGCGATTATATAATAGTATTTTTCCCACGTCGGTGATAATATTAATTAATAACTATATATAATATATTGACTGGTGAATTGTATTGATGGGTCGTTGAATGTTGCTTTCAGATTTTTTTTTCCTTTTTTTTTAATTAAAAAAAAAGAGAAGGAGAAGAGATTGATAATGATAGAGATAAGTACTGGGACATAAAGCAAAAATTAGTGGGATTTTTTATTAATTTAATATGGTTTAATAATGGTTGTTACTTGATTTGACTTGAATTTTAGTTTATTTTCTTTGGAACCCATGGAAAAGGCAAATTTCTACAAGGCAACTCTCTAGAATATTGTGTGTCTACAAGGCAAATTTCATTATTTTAATGAAAAGAATTGAAAAAAAAAAAAGAAAAAATGCATGTTAGAGCTAGAGCCTACCCTAATCCTTCCATGTGTCCGCAATTAAGTGAAAAACTTTTAGTCAATTTATATAAAATGTTTACGAGGTTTCGAGTTCGGTTTCACTGATTGTCTCGTTGGTTCAAAAACTTCATTAAAATTCTTAATGTTGCCTACCCATATCATAGGAAGGTTTACCTCAGACCCGCCTCCCTTTCTTTTAATCGATGGTCCCAATTAGCATTAGTGCCAATTAGCAGTCGATCAATAAGACGATGGAGGATAAGCTTCATCGTGGAGAGGGAAACAACCACTTTTAAGTTGTTTAAAAATACTATCCTTTATGTAAATTTATCAACACCAACATTCGTTGTTAACATCACAATCATCTTTTCTCTATGACAGGGAAAGTGATTTGCTGATGTTTCTTTATATTTTCTCTATGATAGGGAAAGTGATTTGTTGATGTTTCTTTATATTTATCTAATCTCTGTCTTAATTTTTATTCACTAATGGCAGAGGGAGAGAAAATAGATAGATCATAACCATGTACTACTTTTTACTATTCTCTTACCTGGCGTAAAAAAAAGTTTAAGAAATTATTTTAAATTGTGTGATTTAAATTTGGAGAAATAATTTTAAATTATTTATTTTGAATCATAATAATTTGAAATTAATTAAATTAAAATTTTTTGTTTGGATATATATATAATTTTTTTTGAGAAAATTGTTTGGATATTCCATGGAAAAGAAAATAATTTTTTTTATATAGATTTAGGCTTTTAATCTAAATTTATTAATTAAAAATTAAAATATGACAATGTTAAGATAAATTTTTAGTTCTTGAGTTTAAAAAACTAACACTTTTAGTTTAGTTTCTAAAAATGTAATTTAATTTCTATTTAGTCCCTAAATTTCAAAAGTGACATATTTAGTTTTAATCTAGTTCTTAATTTGTCAGTGAGATTTTAGTTTTACTTTAAATTGATCAATGAGGTTTGAGTTTGAATTATATTTTTTCCCTTAGTTGAGTTGACCATCAGTTGGCTTAATGAAATAATGATCATATGACAGCTAACATATGTTACCTAAACCTTGTTATTTAGGCAAAAGAGTGAAGAATGTCGTTGAGCTTAACTTAAAAGACTCATTAGAAACTAAATTTGAACTTCATGGACCAATTAAAAGCAAAATTCCAACTTTAAGGACCAAACGTGTCACTTTTGAAACTTCAAAGGACCAAATTGAATCTAAAACTAAATCTCAATGCTCAATGACCAAAAATGTATTTTACCCATTAAAATATCAATATTAACCAGATATTGAGATCTCAATTTTATAGATATCAATATCGATGAATATTTTGCTAATCCAAAAATTTAATAAAAGTTATTTTAATTAATAAATAACACTTTTTTACTCTCTAAATTAAATTATTAATCTTACCATTAGTATTTATATTTATGGTTGATTTGATATCTTTTGTTTTCATGTTTCATTAATATGTATATGAAATGTTGAAAATATTGATTGTGTTTGGATATTTTTTTTATATAACACGTAGGGGTGGAGGATCAAATTCACAACTTCTTGGTTGGAGTTTCTATTTGCCAATTAATGATTGTGTTTGGATTGATACGACCAAAGGCGGATAGAGTTTAATTACACTTTACCAAACTTTTTTTAGGTAGGTCCAAATTAATCAAATTTAATGCACCTTTTACAAAAAATAAAAAATAATAAAAAAAATTTAATTTATATCCAATTAAAGGATTAGAAATACATTTTAAATAACCTAATTACTTCAACCAACCAAATAATAAGCAATATTGATAAATAATAGAAATTTAATTTAAAAAATTAAAAGAGGATTAGAGAAATTTGAAAAATAATTATAGTGGTTTGGGGCCAACTACAACCTACTCTACTACTCAAGTGCCTCTTGAATATTCAACTAAAAACTCACAACTATTTTTACGGTTTAGAGTCCAACCAATACAACAATTCTTTTTTCGAGAGCAAAAAGATCATTTCATCATTTTCATTATTGATACTATGTCCACATTAATGATTTTTATATATATTTTGTCGATTTTTGCGATAATATGAAATTGTCGATTCATTCTTAAAGTCAACGTTGAAGCCTTGAACATACGAAAACATCGATATAGATATTGACATATCGACAAAATTTAATACCCTCACACCAACATCTTTTTTTAAAAGATATACAGAGGCTTAAAACTTTTGTTTAACCATCTTATCATAAATAAATTAGCAAGTCTCACTTTAATTTTGAAACCATAATCCAAAGATTTGATGCAATCAAATCACAAGAAAATGGTGTTAGTGAAGATAATTTATTTATAATGAGATGTGAAATGAAAGGAAGGCACTAAATTAAAATGTGTAATATCTTTATGCTAACTTTTCTTTGCACATAAAGAAAGGAAAAAGGGAAGGATTGAATAATTATTAGGGTTGAGATAATTTTTTGGTCCCAATAAAATGTATTTTACCCATTTGACCAAAAGCCCCACACTTAAAATTTTCCATATGGCTTTCTTACCCCTGTATGGAAACTTCCCTTCCATTTTAGAGTGGAAATTTTGGGGGAAGAGCCATTCAAAGTTTATCCTATACTCCAATTTAGTATTTTAATGGGTTTCTTTTCTCTTTTTCTCCGAGAGTCAAAAAGAAGAATGTGGCGTCCGAGTAGAGAAGAGAGATACATGAATGAACCGATACCACATTCGAAAGATCCTGAGATTATAAAAGTATGGTTAAGAAAGGTTAAAAGAAATTACAGTTTCTACCTATACTAACAATGTGCACTTTCTTTTTCGATAACTCAATTGTAAGAATTCCAAAGTTAAGCGTGCTTGACTTTGAACAATCTTCGACTAGATGACCTCTTAATTGCTCATGCTGAAAGAAGGACTCGTGACTTAGCTCTTCTAAGTAGCTCAGAACTAGAACAGTGGCACGACTGGGTCATAGGGGATGCATGAGAATGCATCTAAATGATCAAAATCTAAGATACATCATTCTACAACCTACAAAATAAATAAAAAATATCTGATAAGCTCCATTAACATTAGTGTGATATTTGCTAAAGTGATTTGACACTCAAATCATACACTAATTTCAAGAGAGTATAATAAATACTTAACCAATCAAATCTTTTATTATTATGCGTGGAATGAATACCTTAAATAAACAAAGAATTTCTTATCATATTAGAAGATGATGTGATGTACAAATTATAATAAGAGCATCACTTTTGAAAATAGAGTCATGTCGCACCCACTATTACTAAGTAGAGGTTCGTCTCTGCGAGTAACTTTATTAAAATATTGGTCCATAATAAAAATTTAGTAACACGTATGCTTAGGTAATAATTTTTTTTAATTAACCACGCTGATGCAACATTTTGAAGTGCGTTGGCAAGTTATAAATGTGTATTTAGTTAGAGTATGGTTTCAAATTGGATAGGATTAAGGTGAATATCTAACCTTAAACAAGCACACCAATCCCATTTGCATGCATCTGAATGCATTTGTTAATGATAAATTTAAGTAATCACATATAATATGTCAAAATTATGTCACTACAAGACACTAAAAAAAATCGGTTAATTAAAAAATAATGTCATATGATTATCTTTTGACCAATTGAGTTGGATAGTTTATTCATGGCTATATAATGACATAAGTTCATTCAATCAACCTGTGATATTGAACTTAAAATCAGATAGGTCTAAGTCCATCTAAAGTACGTGAAAAACTCTATAAATAAGAGATAGGTCATTCACCCATTTCAATTCATCCCAAAAAGAGGATCAAAAGCCCATGAAAAGGATCAAGAATCTACAAGAGAGATCAAGGTCGGTGAGAGTTAGATCTACAACCTAAAGATCGCCAATAAACTACAAGCAGAGACCTTAAGTCGAAGACTTTTAACCAGCTAAAAGTTGAAGACCTTCACAAGACAAAGTCGAAGACTCCAACATCTTTCTAGACTTAAGAATAAACTTATCAAACCTCCAGTCAAATTTGATAGATATTAAAATTAGGGATAAATATTATTAGGTATATTGGTACTGTTGCAAAATCAATAAAAACTATATTTAGTAAAAAAAAAAGGTGTGGGAACACATACTACCATTCTGTTGCTCAATTTTAACAACGCCAATAATTGTAACATGGAAAATAAAACTAAAATTAAAGATATATACCCCAATAACCAAAATGATATATTTAACACTTTTTTTAAGGAAAAAAACCACGACTATTTAGCGTACGATGTGACAATTGTTATATGGTCCCTCCTCTTACGTCAAACGAAGATCACAACCTCGTGGCTCTCCTCTACCACTCTAAATTATTGAAAAGATGAAGGTACGGTGGAAAGTACCAAAAACTGTCCAAGATCCCACATTGAAAAATATAAGAAACCTAACAAAAGTTTATAATATACCTTGACTACTCCTCTTCCAATCAATTAATTTTGAGATAGAACTTCATAAATATTTAAAAAAATATATTATAAATTTATTTGTATATATATTTAATTCATTCTTTTAGAAAAATATATAGAATGCAATTTTCTTTTTCTATTTTTGAAAAGATTAGCGATGTCAACATGAAGATAAGTGTTGACCAATCAACAGTAAAGTGTTGTTTTTTAAAGAGTCAGTTTTTGAGGTACGATGTGACAATAACAATGGTCCCATAATACGTGGACAACGATGAAGACGTCGTGTCATGGCTCTCGTCTTCCACAAGGAATTATTGAACGGGAGACAGGCAGGTGTCGTGGAGGGTACCAAAAGGGGATAGAGGCCAAGTCACCTTTTGGAGAAGAAAGGGACACGAGTGGAGGTAACTGTGGAAGAAGGTATAATTTAATTTCATAACATTACAATGGGACATAGGAAGAGATGTTTTTTTGTGGTTGTTGTTTTGGGAGAAAGACAATGTACTAAAAAGAGGTTCACGTGGGCATGGCTTTTGCTTACTAAACAAATGCCTTCTCTTTCTAATTTTCTTACATCAAAGAAAAAAGGAACAAAGGCAAATGCAAATATCAAAATTGAGAACAGTTTTTGGGACATCAAACTTAAAACCTTCCAAATCTCGCAGTGTTGTTTGACCATCTCTGTCGTTTTACTTCCACTTTTGGACAACCACTTGTTGATAACCTCACGTGCTTCTCACATTTTCCCATTCTTTCTTTTTCACCTTTTTTTCCCCTCCTTTTGCCCCGTCTATACTTTCTATTTTGGTTCATTATTTCATATTTTCGTTCATTTTAGGTTTTATACTTTGACAATTTAGGTTTTTATTTATAAAATTTTATACCCAATGAAAATTTATTGCTACATTTTAAGAGATGTAGCGAGTTACAAATCGTGCTAAAATTGTGATTCAAATAAATGAGATAAAAACGAAATGAAATGATCAAAATAGACGTTTAAAAGTAAAGGGACTAGAATGAACAAAGACAAAGAGTATTAGCACAAAGTCTATTTAAACCCTAAAAAGAGAGAGAGAAACTTAATCAATTGAGGTTATTAATGTTGGTTGGGTACCATTCCTAATTTTTTTGTTTCTTGTATCCTCTTTTTTAGGAAAGAAATATAGAATTCCATTGGGTAATTATTTCTTGTGTTTGGTAATAATTTTTTGCTTTTTGGCCTTTCAAATATTAAATGTACAGAAAAAAAAAGTTTTAAAATGGAATTAATGTTTTGAAAGTAAGATAGTACAATTTTGTATGTTATATCAATTTTTAATATTTATTGTGCATTTATAAGTTAAAAAATGATAAAATGATGATTTTATTTATGTATTTAGAAATATGGAAATGAGAACAAGAAAATTAAAAATTTCTGGACAGCAATTAGAAACATAAAAGTGAAATACGTTACTAAACATTTCCTAAATAGCAAAATTGACTTACTCAACTAAGTATAAAAATTGAACTTGTCCTCTTTTCGTTCTTTCCATCTATTTTTGTGTCATTTATTTGCCTCAAATCAACTAACAATTATTCAATAAATATGTCACATCATAGTTATTAGTATAAACAAAATGAATGAGACTTACATAAAATCACATTTCAAAATATGATAAATACATAATTTAGCCAATTACAAAATATGATAAATCAGAGCCACATGATAATACAGAATCATTCCCCTCTTTGAGGGAATATTTCTAAATTAGATTCCAATGGCCATCAAATACCCCCATCCACAAGCATACAAAATCTTTTGGAGGGGATGGGATTTTTTCTATGTTTATTTTGGGAAAATAAAATTGCTTTGCTGCTGTTCCATAAACCATTCAATGATTTGCAGAAATATTTCTGAAATTTATCTCTAATCAGCTGTAATGTTTAAGATAACTGATTTTTGAGCAGTCAAAACCAAGAAATCCAAGAGTTCTATAATATATATAAATAACTTTAAAATATAAGTAAAGCAGATTTCAAAGTTTTCAAAAGCAATGGTACAACGGGACTTGGATAACCTGTAAATGAAAGGATCTCGGCTCTCAGATAATAATTATGTAGTTCTGTCAATGACATCCTGTTCAAGATTCTCATTTCCAGATTTAAAAAAGTCCAACATTTCTTCTTCAACAGGATGGGTCTTTCCTACAATCACAAGGCAATGCAGAGGCGGCCCGAAATCAATGCTTCTCAGCTGCTTCATGGTGCCCGCTACTATCATCTGATCTTCGCTTCCGAGACGAGCAAATCCCACACACAGTGAGTCTTCGTTGTATACTGCAGCATAAAAGCTAATTACAAAAGCAATCCTCGTATACACAGCAAACGACATTTGGTCTTTTTTCTGCATTCTTTATGCTTTTTCTTTTTCTTTTCGATGTCCATAGTGTCAACTCCAGCAGATAATAAAAGTTTTAAGTTCTTAATTTTTAACTTACGATTTGAACCTAAGACATTGATAGGTATCTCTAAACACTCAGACACGCTTACTACCAATGAACTTCTGGGAGTGCATTCTCTATGTTGAAAAAAAGAGGTTCTCTTGATCAAGCACATAGAATCTTAAACAAACAAATAAATAAATCAGGCCATTGATGTGAATTACCAGATTGTCCTTCCATTTGCTCAACCTCCAAAAGCTGCTCGATTGCTGTGTTTATAGACATAAATCTAGGTGGTTCATACTCTTTTCTTCCCCTGAAAAATTTATGTAAAGCAGACATATACTTTTAAGTTCCTTCTATCATAGCAGAATGACTGAACTAAATAAAACAAGAGACTTCAGGGGGAAAATAAGAATACTAGAACTTGCAAAAATCGTCATAAGTTGTTATCTGAAACACAAATAAGGGGATCCGGATACGAACCTGCATAAAGACTCCAAAGACGGTTCCTTTACTCGTATATCTGACAGAATATAATGTATTAACCAGATGTGTCGATGAAATGGATATATAACAATTAAGACATTAAACAAAATTTATCTATTAGCGACGACTCAACTGATGAAAAAAACCAGTTGGGTTAAAGAATGTGTTTTTATCTCTCAACCTCACCAAAATAACAAAATCCTCAGATTCAAGAGCTGATTTACTATCAGCTTAGACAGTAAAGAACAGAATCCCACCTAATAAGCAGAGTGTGTGCAATCCAAGTCCACGGTTTCTTTGAATCTTCTCATAAAAGCTACTCGGTTTCCACGTTTCAGTAAAAAACGGTATCGAAACAGTCTCACCATAGCGGTACAGTTGCAACCCACAAATTCCAATTGCATTCATCACAGAAGCATTGTACACCACTCTGACTTCAATCCCCAAACTCTTTGCTCGAACGACCAGATCCGAATGGGTCGTAGCTCTGCCTTACGACACGGTATATAGAAGAACATAAATATTGCTCAAAAAGTAAGTCCAATGGCAAACATCTTCAGAGTAGGAAAAAAAAAAAGGCTTCCACGCAGCCCCAATTACAAGGCAATTTTAAAAACTTTCAATTATGCCATTTAACTTCAAGTTAAGATGCATGTTTAGAGTCACAAATCACAGAATTAAACAATCTAGAATGGTGAATCCGCGACAGAGAAATCGAAGCTTCAAAAGCAGAGGATAATGCAATTTTCATACCCGAAAGCGTCGCCAACAACCAAAAAGGCAACATCAGAGGTACGAGCCTTGGAGAGCATCTCATCAGCCTTCTCCTCGACCATTTCCCGATCCGCAACTGTGATGGTCTTTCCGTAGAGCTTCTCGAGCGAAGAAATTCCATCGGAAGCAAGGCCAAAGGACAAGAGAGAAGTGTAAGCTTCCATGTAAATCTTGTTGCATTTCTTCACACATTCTAAGCCTCTGAGAGTGATGTCCTTTTCGTCGCCCAATCCTAAACCTATAATGTACAGCATCGTTCTTTCTACTCTTCTTCTTCTCTTCTCGCTCTGCCTTAAACCCTAATTCTTTCCAAATCTAACCGTTCGCTAAAACCCTAGACTAACGTACGCGCCGGCGCCACTGCTTTCACGGAGCGGAACTCTTCGTATATGCTCACATCATGCTGGATTTTGCAAAAGCGGCGTCGTTTTACCTGATCGTGGGTTTTGACCCATCATGCTCTGGGCTTTGGTCCATCTACTGTAAACCAGTAAAATTTGGGATTTTTTTTTTTTTTAATAATAATGCTGAATTTGAAATTGAAATTTATTTGCAAAATATACCTCTATTCAAACTTATTCTATGAATAATGCTCAGAAAATTTTAGGTCTATCTCATGATACTTCTTAACTTCCAACTTGCGTGGCATACCAAATTTAAACAAAATTGTCACTCTACCGGTACGTTTGACTTTACTTCGTTTTAATCCGTATATTTTTAAAATGTTAGTTTTATTTCTTGTATTTTTAAAAAGTGTCAACTTTTTGTTCCTTAATTTTAATAATTTTGAACTTATTTAAAAGGTGTAAAATATTTTGTTTGTTGACTTATATATTTGTTGCAAATTTATATATATATATATATATATATATATAATACATGTTATTAAAAATATAGATACATGAGTGATAATATGAATCATTATTGAGGAAAATATCATTATCATTCACATTTAAGAATAGTTCCTTTAAGTGTGAGGAAAAGATTGCTTATGGTATGTGACAAATGACTCAAATCATATAAGCTTTGAAATTTCACTCAATATATAAATTGCTAATATTAAAATTCACCTTGTATATAAATTTTGGTATCAGATAGAACCATCTGTACATGTAAAAATAATAAAATAAATAATTGTATAGAAGAGTAATATTGAAAAGAAGTAGCAAATTACATACCAAACGTAAAAATTAAACCATTAAACTTGTAAATTTGTAAAGTTGTGTCCTATCAGGATTAAGAATTGTATAGTTCGGCTTCACATATGTAAAATCAATCTACTTATTTCACGTGAGAAGAAAGAACAAATTTACGAAGAAAAACACCCCTAAAAATTATCTCCTCTCTTTTTTTCCCTTTCGCAAAATTTTCACTATTCTTTTCTCCCTCTTCTTCTTTGTTACCAACTTTCTTACAAAAACATGGTAAACCTCTCTTTAGCACATGTCTATCACAATGTAGTACCCAACCAATAGAATTCTTGACGGTGGACATGGTCCGATTTTTACAATCGACGACTAAAAGTTCGTAGGTGTACCGGTGATAATTATATAATTTGAATGGTTGTTGAATAAAAAAAATATAGTATAGAGCAAGAGGTATTATTAGTACAGTTGAATTTCGTATAAATTTGGGGAGGTATTGGATACTTTGCTCATTGCTCATGTCCATATATGATACTTTGCTCAATAATCGGTAATTGAATTGCTCTCAATTTATCATTAGCATTTATTCTAGTCCTTGTTGTTACCTTAGGCAGTTTACAAGCCAATAATCATTTGGAAAGTCCAATTTTTAAAACGAGTAATTTGAACCGTTGCTGAATAATAAAAGAAATAATAGTAATTAATAAATCCTTATAATTTTTATTTATTTATTTTTTGAGTTCATAACCTTTATAATTTAAAGTATAGAGCAATGAGTACTATTACAGATAAATAATAAATTTCGTATAAGTTTGAAGAGGTATTGGATACTTTGCTCATTGCTCAAGTCTATATGATACTTTACTCCATAATTGGTACGAATTGCTCCCTATTTATCATTAGTATTTATTCTTTCCCTATTGTTACCTTATAAGGCACAAGTCAAAAATCATTTGGAAAATCTATATTTTAGAATGGATAATTTGAACAGTTGTTGATTAATAAAAGATAATAGTAATAAACCTAATAATAATATAATACCCCTGGCTCTATACTTTAAATTAAAAAAAATTGTCAACTTAATTCCTCTTACTTTAAAATTTTCATCTTCGTCTATGTACTTAAAGTTATTAATTTGTCTCAATAATCCTTATTCTAATGAGTATTGAAAAAAAAGTTCATTCCTGCATTAATACTAATTTTTTTTCTTTACTAAAGACTATCAAAATCATCGGTTTCGGTTTGGTGTTGTGCACATGAGCGGTGGTACAATTTTATTATTTTTCATTTTTTATATTCAGTTCAATTGCAGTTTGACTCTCAAACCGAACCAACTCAAGTTGTGAATATCCCTAATATTTAAACAATAAAATAGTCATTTTAAAAGATTTTTACAAATATTAGTCCTCAATAATTATTGAATTATATTTTATAGGTTATTGAATAAATTTTAAAATATTATGGAATTGTATTCAAGAAATTAATTATTGAATAAAAAAGTTAAATACGGTATAACATATTTTTATTTTCTAAAAATAAAATACATAAACGGTTAGTTAATAAATATTTGCTCTTTTTTTTATGAGAAAGGTATTTTCTCTGTTAAAAATTATCCAAATAGTTAATATAATTAATAAAATTTATTAAGTGATTTGTGATATTTTTATAACTATGTAAAATAGTTGTAGTTTCCAAAGCAAGTCATAAAATTTGCCAATTTTAACAAGTGCATAAATGAAAAACAAAAAAGTTCATATGGTGTAAAATTCAATCATTTTTAGTTGAAGAAGTTCCACAAATCTGGCCATAGTAGTAAACATTTTTTGTTGTACCAAAACAGAGCAGTCGAAAATAGAATTTTTGCAGATTTTCATTGATCCATTAATAGGGCGGTAATAATTCCTCTAGTATTGAACTTTAATTATCACATCGATGTGATCCATATTTTAAATTATTTCGTAGATTGAATTTTACTTTTTTCTACAACTTCATGGGCTTTATTTTATTTGGTTGCTCAAGTTTATTCAAAAAGCGTCGTTTTTAAGATCTACATAAATTATTCACTCAACGAAATCTACTCATTCATTACAGTTTCTAAGTCATCTAACGACTCAAAGTTATCTCACCCAAATTTTATCCCATAAAGTGTCGTGTTGACATTCAAATTATCAATTGGAGTATAATTCAACTAGTTAAATACTGCGATCTCTCCCTAAAATAAGGGGTTCAAATCACAATATCCCTTCTATATCTGAACTCAAAAAAAGAAATTATCAACTAATATTAATCTAGAAAGTATGCGTCTAAAAAAATGCTTGAGAGTGATCCAAAAGTAAGTGCATTTAACCAAAATGCTTGAATTATAAGCACTTTGACAAAATTTGATTTATTTTTAAAGTGTTTTTAGTCTCGGTAAAAAATATTTTATAAGTGTTGTCTCATAAATCAATTTCAATGCTTTCTAACTTTTTTTAAGAAGTATTTTTATATTACTTTCAAATATGATGATTTTGACGAAGATGATTCTCTCGCATGTCAAAAACACTCCCTTCTAATTATAAAGTAACAGATCAAATGCTGGCCTAATATTCAAGATTGGAGCTAGAAATTTTCCACCGAGATATTAAGAAAAGGAAAACAGAAATCGGTTTTAACAAATAAGGGGAAGCAAATTAGGGAGAAAACACTTTTTTTTTTTTTTTGAAAAGTAAGAAAAGTACTTAACATGTGCATATGATTGTTTTTTACGAATATTTTTAATAAAACTGATTTATTTTAATGACTTTAACTTTTTTTTTATATATTCGTGGGTATCCATGCTAGCTTATGCCCGACATGTCGGGAAATATATAGGAATTACTTATTCTTAAGGTAGGTGGCCATCGTAAAACTCATTCACTCTCAATTAACTCTAGTCCTTTTAGACCAATTAATCCCCATGATGATTGTATTTTAAAATAAATAATTGTAATTGACTTTGAAAGAGTATCTTATGTAACTAAATGGTTAGTTTATCCATATGTTTGTGGACTGCAATTATGGTGATTAAGTTAGTTATTGTATTATTATTATTATTATTATTATTATTATTATTTAGAAAGTATTAAGTTATATCGATTTACTACAAGTATGATATTACTAGTTGAAGTGCTTTGAAAAAAAAAATCACGGCTTAACTTAGTTATAATTGACATTTGTCTCTAATTGAGGGGTTCGAATTCTCCCACCCTCACTTGTTATTCTAACAAAAAAATCTCAAATTTGGTCTTTAAACTTTCATGATACGTCTATTTAATCTCTTGACTTGAAAAGGTTTCAATCATATCTATAAACTTTCTATTTTGTTTTCAATAAGTACTTGTAATTAATTTTCTCCGATTAATGTTGACATGATATCTGGTGTGATATGGCAACAAGTAGTAAACTAGCGAGTAAGTCTAGATTAACTGTGAGTTTAGTATGTCTTTTGAAAAAGTTACTGTTAAGTTAATCACTTATTATATAAACACATTGGGAAGAAAATTAATTAAATGGTTACTCTAAAAGCATTTTATGTGCTCTTTGTTGGTAATTTTTTGAATTTTTATAACCGAGTTTTGATTATCGAAAAAAATTTTAAACGTATTTTACTCTAAAGCGCTTTTTAAAACTTTAACCAATATTATCTGTTTTTTACAAAAAAAAAAAAATTACTTTTTGTTATCCATAAGCACTCTAAAAGACACGTCAGACATTAGGCGAGCTCTAAAAATTATAGATATATCCTTCAAACCCGACCACCTACCCCCACTAGTTTGCCCACCCATGTTTAATTCACCTAGCACAATGTTGCGCCAGTTAATGATGTAATTAAAGTTTTTGGACAATTACATTTTTAGTCCCTAAGGTCTGGATAATTTTTATTTCGTCTATGAAGTTTCATAACTAATATTTTTTGTTCTTGATATTTGGATTTAGTTTATATTTGGTTACCGAGATTTTTAAAATGACAGATTGATTTTGGTCATTTAGATTTGGATTTGAGTTCTGTTTAGTTCTTGAGTCAAATTGACTTACCAGAAAGATGATGACGATGTAGTTTACATGATTACATAGATTATGACCCACATGTCATTGCTATAGGCCCTATCGTCGTTCCCAATCCAAATTTAGGGTGCCCTTGGTCTTGTTACTAACAAGGAAACTTTTAACAAGCTAATTATCGCATCATATATTATTTCTCTTTTAAGTCCATTAATGGTTAACACAATTTATAAACTAAATATAAGCTTTATGGATAAAAAAAATATCGTTTTTGAAATCTTGGGACCAAACATAATTCAAATTTTAAATCTCAGGATAAAAAAATGTCACATAAAACATGAGAGGCTAAAAAGAATTTAAATAAACATAAAGAACTATAGTCCAACCTTAGAGGAATAAAAATGTAATTTCCCTTTCTAAAAAAATTGTAATTTGCCAGAAAAAAACATTTTAAGTTCGAAAATCAAATAAACACAACCGTGAATTTTTTTTTTATTTTTTTGTTTTTTATTTTGAATTTCATTCATAAATCATTTTGTTAAATATTTTATTTAACATTTTAATTATTCTGTAACGAACATTATCCATAAGATTACGGGAAAGAGCTGAAAAAGGCACGATCTGTCTCTCTCTGTTCGCAGGCCAGACGGTTACGCACTTTAATTTTGCATAATTTCCAATTTTATCCCTCTCTTTCTCCTACTATATATATGTACAGAAGAAACCCAAACGCGCTCCCAAAACGCACTCCGCAATTCTCTTCTTCTCCGCGGGAAAAGTTAAAATCAAACAGAGAGTGGAGAGCGGAGAAATCGAGGTCCTCCGCGGCTTCTAATTGACGCCGCCGCCTCCACCGCCGTCGATCGTCTCGGAATCTTTTCCGATATTGTAGTTTCAGTTTTCTTCCGGACTGACTTCAGGTAAGTTCTGATAAAATCAATCGCATTTTCCGCTGGTTTTCATTACTTTTTTCCGGTTTCCATACTATTCTCCAACACGAGACATGTATTTTCCGGCTGCTGGTCTTGATTTTCTTTCTGTTCTTACTCGATCGTTACCTGTGTTGAAATCCTGTGCTTATTGATTAATTCCACTGCGTTTAATTTACAGTTCTCTGATGGTTTGCTTGGACTCGTTATTTTTGTTTATTCGTATCCTAATCTGATGACGCTTGAGTTTTTGTTTTCTGGTTTGATTTTCGGCTTAAGAATTCTTTAATCGGAGTATTTCCTCTTTCTCAGTTATGTAATCTTGTCGTTAAATCGTTATGATCTGCCGATTTAAAGACATCTCGCTTTACTATTTTTTTATTCCGTCTGGCATCTCTCACGGAAAGTTGAGGATAGGTTCCGGATTACCAACGGATTACGCACCAAAATTGAACCTATGTTCTGTTCTTTACAGAGTTGAATGGCCTGCCTATTCACTTTCTTGTATCAAAATTATCTCCTTCAATTAATAGTAGTTGAATCATATATACTTTAGGTATTGTGATCAATGAATTCAGTCGACTTAACTCTTTATTTTTCTTCTAAATCTAGGTCTCTACAAAATGATAGGACCACTAATCATCAGAGGACTCACGTATGTTTACAGTTCTACTCTCGATTTATATGTTGATAATTCTAGGTCTACAAATTGGTAATTGCTTAAGTTTTCTAAGATCGAGTGTCATTTGTGGCGATAGGATGATTCTTGGCTATGCCTATCCTGCTTATGAGTGCTACAAAACTGTTAAAAACAGCCAGCCAGAGATTGAGCAACTTCATTATTGGTGCAAGTATTGGTATATATTGCACTCTAAAAACTGCATCAATGTTTTTCATTAATATATATTTCTTGATGTTGAAGGTTTCACCCTTGGTTGATTTGATGCAGGATTTTGGTGGCTATGTTGACGGTGTTGGAGAGAATTAGTGATTCCTTTGTTTCATGGTAGGGATTGGGGATTCTATTTTCAAATTTAAATATAATATAAGGCGATGTTCGGAAATAGTATTGAAAATTTTTTATTTGATTTATTAAAACGAAAATGAATACACAAGAAGATAAGAGGTTGTTTCAACCTTCAAAACTGCTTTTTTTTTTAATTAAATTTATTTTTTAGGAACAAAATTCATGTTTGGGTAGCTTTCTCTTGAAAATTGCTTTTTTCTTCCATCTTTTTCTTTAATTTGTTTTTACGGATGATATGTTTTCTAAAAGAGTAGGAATTGTGTCCTTTTTTTTTCTTTTTAACGGAATATCATGATCCAAGAATTAATTTCTATATTTTCAAATTTGTAACAATTTGGTTCCTGAACTTTAGTATATAACAATTTGCAAGCTTTAGTGGTGTTTATTATATATGTAGATCAATAAAATGGTGGGTAACCAAATATATTTATAAACTACAAAGCTTAAATTGTTACACAATTATGTAAAAAAAGTAGACTTTTAATTTTGATGAGATTTTTTCACGTAGGTTGTAAATTGTTACAAATTTTAAATTATGAAGATTGTTATATACTAAAGTTAGTAGATTAAATTGTTACTAATTTAAAAATACAAAGACTATATCGTTACGAACTAAAGTTTTGTATCGTTAGACCTATTTATAATCTATAAATTACTTCTTAAACACAGTTTTTATAGTACTAAGCACAGTTTTTCACAATAATTTCTAGAATTTTTTTTAGTAGGACAATAATTTCTAGAATTTATTCCACATAAAAAGACCCAAATAATATCCCCGAATCTTCATTTTGGGTTGCCATTTTTTTTTTTTTTTGCTGTTGTATTAATTGTATTTTTCTTTGCCTTGAAGGTTTCCGTTCTATAGTGAAGCAAAGTTGGCACTCTTCATTTATCTATGGCATCCGAAAACTAAGGTATGATTATGAGGAAGGAATCTTATTTCATAGAATATGATATATAATCTTTTTGCGTTCAGGATGGATATAAATTTAGCAAATCGGTCTTCAACTCTCTAGAGTTTGTCATTTTCGTACCTAGTTTAAATGTTTATTTTAATTATTGAACATTTTTTTAAAAAAATTATAACAATAATCAAAATATTAATCTCAACCAACTTATATGACTTTAATGCACGCCTATATTGTGCTATACATGTAGCTACTTTTTAAAATCATAGTAAAGATAAAAAAGAATAAAATTAATTTATTTTTTAAATTTAGTAACTAAAATAAACTCCTTGAAATTTCAAAGATTAAAAAGATTATTTTTTTCAAAGCTGAAGAATAGAAATAGATATTTAAAAAATTTATCGACAGAAATAGAAAAATTATGAAAGCTGTAAACAAAAATGAAATTTAAATTTTCTTACATTTATTATTCTTGAATGGTTAGTATTTTTGCGGCCCCCCCTTGTACTATTATCATATTCGTGTTAGAGAAGGCTATCTATTTGATTATTTTTCCGCACTATATATTTTAGAGGAAGAGTCTGAAAATATTATTTTTCAAAAGTCTAAGAACATATACTTTGAAAGTGTATGAGCTAAATTTAAATTAAAAAAAATTGAAATGTAAACCATAAATTTCCTTACATGTGTCAGGGAACGAACTACGTGTATGATTCATTTTTCAGACCATATGTATCGAAGCACGAGCCTGAAATCGACCGCAGTTTGTCGGAATTCAAGATGAAGGCTAATGATGCTGCACTTGACTACTTTCAAAGAGCTACATCCTACTTTCAAACAAGAATGTTTGATATATTTTTGCAGTTTGCTCCAAAGGTAATCATAAATGCAAGTTCATGATTTTTAATTTATGGCACTTTCTGATTTTAGATTGTTTTTCAGAGTCTTATCATCCTTTTAAAAAAATTATATCATCTTTTTAAAAAAATTATAGTATTTTCTTACCTATTAAAAAAATAATTTTATAGATATTAATAGCTTTTTTTTATTTAATTTTTTTGTACTTATAAGATTATTTCATTTTGATCTTTAAAATGATAGATCTTTAATTCTAAAATGTATCATTTTAGAAGTTTAGGAACTAAATGGAACAAGTTTAAAAGTTTAAGAACCAAAATAAACATTTTAAAATTTTAAAAACTAAAATAAAGTAATCTTAAAACCTTAAGCTCTATCTAATAACCATTTTTTTCTTATATAAATATTACTTCCTCCTATGCATTTTGGTGATTTGTGATCAACGTTAAAAAAAAAATTTTAAAATAATTAAAAAAGGTACTTTTTATTTGTTTTTGTTTACAAAGTTTTGCTAAGAATTCAAATGCGAAAAAATGTGAAAACATATAAAAAAAAAAGGTAAGGAACAAGCTTAATTTTTTAATACATAAACTAAAAACAAAATAGTTATCAAACAAGAACTTATTCTATATAATTTAGGATCGTTATTGATTCCTATTTTAATTTTAGATTTTTCTATTACGGAGAAGGATAAATAATAATAAATATTCTAGAGATGAAAATCTAGAGAATACAAATTTTTTATAGAGAAAATTATATTTTAGAGCGAGAAAAAATTTGTTAAAAAGAAATATGTTTGAGAAAAATAAATTGAAAATCAAAAGAAAAAAATGATATTTTAAAAAACCAATATATATTTTTCAAAACTTTTTTTGTTTTATTTTCTTTTGAAAAACATTATTGAGTTTTTTTTTTTTATCAAATTTTCAGAATCTTAACTATATATATTTTTTTATTAAGTAGATTGCAGAACAAATAAATTGAATGTTAATAATTTAATTTCTTAAAAAGACAAAGCTAAACACCAATACATTTTATTTCTTAGAAGGGCTTGGGGTGGGACCTACGAGCACAAAAAAAAAAGAAACAAATTTTCAAAACGGTTGTTAATTTTCATTATTTTCTTTTTTGAAAACGAATTTGTTAGAATACTATGATTTAAATCAAAAGAAAATTAATATCTGTTCTCAACCAGTTGAATTATGGCGCGGTGGAAAAACAAAATTATTGTGAATCTCAACGGTCCCAATAATGCATTTCAATTTCCAAAACTCAAACCTTGGTTTTCCGTAGCCAGCTGTCTCCTAAAGTACACTAACAACGTGATTCTGCTGAGATTACAGCCGCAGAAGCAACCATCATCAACTCCATCGGGAAATGAACCACAAAAAGAAGAAGAAGACGCCAAAGCCAAATGAGATGGCGTAAAATGGCACGAGAAAGACCATTCAGATTTATTATAAAAATACAACAAAATCCTCTTTCAAATAATAAAAGTTCGTGGAAGAAACAAGGAATTCGACAAGAAAGAAAATTCCTACTGTAAAGTGTAAACTATTATTAACCCACCCAAAGGAAACTGTAATAATGATTATTTCATTTTCAAGATATGAAAAAGTTCTAGATCCTTTTTATTTCTCTCTATGCACTCCAGCAGAGCTGTCTCCTCCGTTGGGTGTTAAATATGATGATCATCAAATTCAATTCATAAATTCAAATAAATGGAATAAATTTGAATTGAGGCAAATCAACTTGAATCTTAGTTAAAAGTTACTTCAACCCAACCCAATTCATTAACACCCTAACCTAAATTCTAATTAAACTTTTTATTTCTTTATAGTATTATATTACAAATAATGTTTAGCCACTTGAATGGTAAACACCTCTTCATTTTAATCCAACCTGAATTTTGTTACTCCTTCAAGGGCAAAATTTCAATTGCGTTAAGGAGGGATATTTGACAAGTTATATCTTATTGGTATTAGGAGGGTGACTAAATTCTACCTTAGAAATAAAGATGTCAAAGAGAAAAACAATAAATTTATCAGTACGGTAATAAAATTGTGCATTTCACATGACACATGCAATATCATATCGTTATAAAAATCCCTAAACAAATTAGACACAGTAAGAAAATCTAAGAAAATTAATATGAGCTTTTTAAGTGTGACAAGGTCTTCACGTACCTCTTTAAGACGAAAATTATGCGGAGAATAGACATAAATACTTCCTATCTCTGGGCTGAGAGCTGATAAACACTTCATTATTACTCTCTTTATTCTCTGAGGAATTCCTTCGTAAGTAAATTTCTGTAAGAAATGAAAAGTGTCGAAAAATGGCCTCTGTGATGGAAAAAAATGTGATGCTCCATAAAAAACCAGAGGTCAGTGACTGTTGGTCTCCCGGGACAAGTTAAAAGTTGTGTTCTTCACCCCATAAATGCGTAATACTCACTTGAGAATTAGAGTGGAACCAATAATCATCGTCTATCTGCAAAAACAGGACGACGAAGCTTAAATGGTCAGTTTCATGTCGAACTATGAGATATTAGAATAAAACATTGAATTCATGGCGGCTTTTAGCTTTAAAAATTGAACCTACATTATGATGTAAAGGTAAAATTCTCTGCATCCCATGAAACTCCCGGAAAGGAGAACAGGCATTGTTGGTAGTAGATAAATTAGGATTCTTTTGCTGTTGTGAAGACAGTTTCGCTTGCTTGGAAATACTTCCTTCTTGCCCTTGTTTTTGGTTCCTACAGGCACAAAAAAATACATTGTGTTTAAGATTGGTATTCAAAAAGAGAAGCGGAATCTTGAGACGAATTTTGTGTACTTGTAAACAAAATGAATTCAGAGCAAGAAGAGGAGGCTGGCATGGAAAGAAGAGCCAAGTCTGTAGAAATATAAGATGTTATGTTAAAGAGTGATATAGTATACCTCAAGAGGTATAGACTGATTGGCCCAGTGGTGCTTTTGATGATCATTCTACATTGTCTCTCAGAAAAACAAGCCTCCTGATTTATACAGGAAACCATCAATTAGATGCTAATGCTCATGGAATAGAGAAATTGTCAACCTATAAATTTATGGTGATAATAACCTCATCGGGATCAGGCACTTCAATACAACTAGCTTGGGGGGCTTTAACTGCTATAAGTGTCTGATTCTGATCCACCAGTTACAGGACAACAGTGAGTTAAGCAGAAGATCGGTTAATTGCAAAATCTAATGAAATTACCATAGCTCAGGAAAAATAACCTTGAAGCAAGGAATTTGCAAGATATCTTCTTCTGTAACAAAAAGGTTCCTGATAATCCGAGGGGGAAAATGTCTAAGAAAAGAGCGAAATGTATCTTTTAAATTTGTAAAAAGTTTGAGGGCACAAAAATATTACTTTCTGTGATTTGCATTTTCCTCGAGATTTCTCAGAAGTTCTTGCTTCATCCTGCATGAAAACCATTGGTGAGGCCTCTTTTTTCTTTCTTTGGTAAGGCAAGGAAGAACTAAGTAGGGCCTGATTTTACCAAATATAACCAACCTTATTATATCATCAAGTCTACGTTCATCTTCATACAAACTTTCAACTTCAGCCTGCAATAAGAACCCCATGTAATGAAAACTTTAGAAGATGCAAACTGTGAGTACGAATCTTAGAGTTAGAAAGGCCAAAGCCAATTTCTATTAGTCTGTACCATTTCTAATATTCTGCCGACTGATATTTTTCAGTATATCCATTGAGATTATAAATCTTCTGCAATATGCTTTGATGGTGAATTTAGAGCCCCCAAACAGTCAACATGACATAATGTCAATGTCAATTTATAAATAATCTGTCAATAGTAAACGTCTATGCTGAAATGTCAAGAAATATCCCTCTAAAATTTAGTTAGAGAGTATGTTATGAATATATTTTGTAGAGGGACAGTGAGCTTGAGAGATCGTATCATTTTTTCTAGGAAAGGTTTGAGCATGGAGAGTAGCCAGCCCTCTTGAATAAGCTGAGCAAGTGTTCATAAGCTGGCTTGGCACCCTTTTGAGCTTTCTACTAGTAGATAAAGATCGGGTACTTAACATGATCTTCTAATGTTAGATAAGCTTCTAAATTATTAATTGTTTGTATTACACTACTTAGTTCATTAACTATTAATATTCATTAGTACAAAGTGACTATTAGTTAACCTGTCAACCAAAAATTTCAGCCTTCAAGTTCAAGACAACAGAATAAACTTTCAGCAATAATTACACTAGAGAAACTGAAAGGATGGCCAAATTACCTCCATTGATGTTCAGTTCACAGATAGACATGATGATAATTGAAGGCCAAATCATTTCCAGTTAAATGTACTTAGGGTTGGATGTGACAAACATATAATTAAAACAATATACTCAGTTGACTTGTGTTCTTGAGACATGATAAAGAAGTTTAACTAGCCACAAGATGCTGATTGCTTAACCAGTTGAGATGTGGATTCGTAAAATAATAAATGAATATACAAAACAATAGAAACAGAGAGAATGAATTTGAAAGTTAAATGCCAAAAGACTAAAATGCAATGCACCTTTAATCTACTAACTTGATCGTTGAGCTCTTGAGGCCCACGCCTCTCGCATCCCCTGTTCACAAGATTCAAAGTCATTACACGGCGCATTTTACAGTTTCCAATGGAGTAATAAAGATAATGGCGGTATAATTACTTCCAACGTATGTGGTTCATCGTGGTTTTCTCTATAAGTCCTATCCTTCAAGAACATTTGTAATGTCATAAATCCTCCTCTTTTGGACCTGTGGTCAAACATTAGTCTTAAACATCTAAAAAGAAAGAAATAAGTAAATTAGTAAAGTTGAATATCGGAATCATTGTAGAAGAAAAACACACTCTTAAGCTAGTTGGAAGGTCTTCTCTAAGACCTTCCCTACACGCATAAAATTTAATTCTATACCTTTAATACGTCTGCAGTTTTATTTAAATCGAGTGTTCCATCTTCAGCCTCCTGAACCAACCTGATAAATTTTTTTGTCAAGAAGCCTGCCGATTAAAATATACAAAATTTTCAAATCTCAACGGCCAGATCCTGCGCATCCCAGATGATCTTATTAGACATTTATTCACCTCAACTTTACCTAACGAGCTGTCGTACCGACCATTAGTAGGTAGATTAAGACCATCAAGAGGCTCTACAACAAAAACAAAATCCAAGGGCAAAAGAAACTAAATATGCATATTAAATTGGATAAGACCAAATATAAAATTCGTATGAGATAAACTATGATTAGTTGGCTAGAAGGATATTGTAAGTACCATCTATTGATCTCTCAGTCCTAGACTGTGAATTTTTCTGGAACTTCGGTTTTTTGTTCTGCTTTCCATTTGCACAGGATACTGGTTCACATGAAGAATCATCAGATCGCATCCTCTGTTCAGAAGCTAAAGCTCGTCTACTAGCCAGAGCCTCAGCGGCATTAATGTCATATGTTTGTTTCAACTGTAAAAAAAAATTGTTATTATCCAATAAATTTTTCAAGAAAAGAGAAAAGAAAGATAGATTAAAATAGATCGACATATGGATCATCAGTTCTGATACTAAAGAAATTGAAGATATTCATAAAAATATTGAAAAATAGGCACGCTAATGTCTCGCGACATTTATGCATAGGATCTTACAGAAAGGCGCTCCATGCGCTAAAACCGGAAACGGATTACAATTACTAAGGAAAAAAAAATTCTATTACTAAGAGTTCAAGAGAGACAAAAATTAAAGGTGTGCCAAATCCTTGTTGCGTTAATAAATTAAACATTAATTAGCAGCTAATCAAATCAATGTAGAAAATCACGATCCAGATTTATAAATCTACCAAACTTTACTAAAAAAAAGTTTTGCAGCCTCAAGAATTTAATTTAACACCGATCTTCGAAATTAACGAATACCTAAACAAGATTGATCGCGCATCGGGAATTAGAAACCAAACAAATAGCAAAAGGAAGAAGATGCTGAAGAGAGTAAGAAACTCACGTCAAGCGTAGCAGCAGCAGTAGAATGCGCGTCGGGAGCGAGACGGCCAGCACAAGTATCGGATTGATTCAGCCGAGGCGGAGGAGGCCGATGATACTGACGGAAACACAGAGGAAGAGCTGGAGCTGAAGACGAAGAAGAAGAAGACATGTCGCGATGGTGCTGAGAGTGAGGGTGAAGGAGATGAAATCGGAAATCGGAGTGCCGGAGGCGGTGGCTGAGATCTTCGACGGCGTTCGACATCGGAAACAATGGAGGAAAAAGGGAGGGAGTTAATGGAGGTTTTTGAAGATTGGAGGGAAAGAGAGAGAGAGAAATAAGAGAAAAGAGTACGGAGAAGCGGCAAGCGAATAAAATGAGGAGAGAGAAAGCGATCGAATATGGAACGGAAATAAAAGGAGATCTGGAATTGAGATGGTGAAAATTACAGGAACGGACTCCCAATTCTCTTTGGGCGGGAACGGATATATCAATTATCAATTCCAATTTCCAGTCCCTACTTTCTTTTTTAATCCAATTATAGAAATTATTTGTTACATTATTCTTCCCATTCACTCTCAAGTTAGATAGTATCTAATAATTTATACAACTGCTCCATATTAATTCTACCAAAAAAAATTTGTATCTAATATGTATTTTAACTTTAAAATTGTCTAAAATTTTTAATTTTGTGTCTAATAGACTACCTATTCTACTTTTTTTTTAATTAATAAATCTATTAAAAACAAAAATGAATTTCGTGTGGAATGGGATAAATTTTCAATTTTCTGTTTAATAGGAAAAAAAATGTCAATGGCTTACTAGAAAAAAAAAGTTTCATGTATTATATATAAAATTGAAAGCTTTAAAATTCACACTTTTTTTTCTAGAACTCTGTTAGACACGTAATTAAACGTTCCAAGACCTATTAAACTTTTTTTTTTCAAAGTTTAAAGATTGGACACAAACTTGAAATTTTGTGAACTAAACTTATAACTTAACCTACTAATTTCGTCACAATTCTTTGAATTCCAGGTCTATTTAATATTGTTAAAGATCTTACAAATGTTTCAATTACGTGTACACGATTTTGAAGTAACATTATTAATAGTTAGTTAGATGTTCGATGATAACTGTATTACAAAAATCGTAAATTTCTTAGTTAATTTTTGAATCACTTTCATGTTTTCTCTAGTTAGTCCTTACCCATTAAAAAGCATCGATTACATAATATCTGTTGTTATACTTATTGCTTTTAATTAATTGATGCTAGAAATTTAGTAAATAAACATAATAAAAATTAGACAGACCAAAGAGGCTGATATTATTTGTAAAATATATCGAAAAAATTAGTTATACGCTATGTAGACCCACCTTCTAATCAAATCATTTCAAATCTGATTAAAATCCTTTTAATTTTTTTAGCTCCATTTTCACAAGTCGTCACCACATCATATTTCTATATTCATTTTAACAGAGAAAGTGAACGTTCTGAAACAATTTTAAATATTAAGGGTTAAAATAAAAATTTTAAATGATGGTCAAAGTTTAAAACATAATTACTATTATTTTACAACTCACCGTCATTAAAACAAGTCTATGGGTATTTTGTAAAATTTAACCCAAAAAGAAATGTATTTAAGCTGTAATATAAGTGACAAAATAAAATGGAAAGATATAGAAATAAATATCAAAGCTAAAAATTACAAGGCCATGGCAAAAAATTGCATTAAAAGTTGCACTATAGAATCTGCATATTCAAATTACTATTGATGGCCACCACATATCTTCGTCCCACTAAGAATGTATCCACCAAAGGCATTCATCTGCATGAAGGGATGGGTTCTCGATGGAAGAACCTGTGCATTATAACGATTAGTTATTAATATATACAATTTTTTTTTTTTGGTAAAATCTCTTTATAGATTTATATTATACGAACCTTAGAAATTTCAGAATGTAAAATTATCTTGACTTTATTTTTTCTATTATTATAGATATTCTCTAAAACTAGACTAAATATGTACAAATCCCTCAGCATAGAAACAGTAATCTGGCAGAGAGCTATATAATAATTAATTGCTCGAAACTAACTAATTCTTATTTCTTGTTCTTCCAATTTTTTGTTTCTTGTTTTTTAAAATTTTAAATTTAAAAAGAAAAGGTTTTATATGCAAATTAAATATTAAAATATTTTATGTTATATTTATTATGCATTTTACAGGTAAAAAATGATAGGATAATACTTGATCTATGTTTTAGGAGGAAAAACACCCAATAGAAAAAGAAACGAAAAACTTGATTTCGTTGTTTGCAAAAAAATTCAACATGGCTTAGGAAACATTTCTTTAAAATGAGAATCGAGAAACAAGATCAATTACCAAATGCTTATATTTTTAAAAAACAGAGCACTTAATTGCTAAAGTGTGCTAAAAGGAAAAGACGCAGAAATGTATTAAACCTGGTATTCACGGAGCCAGGGTTCTGATATTTGCAAGCTGATTGCCATCCTCTCAAGCTGTAGTTTATGCATGCAAGTTGCGAGAGGCTGCATTTAACAAATCGTCAACTTAACCAAACTCAAGCATACCAAGTGAATATATGTATATATATATATATACAACATTTCATTTTGGATTTTTTTTTTTTTATATCCGTGAGTTTCCAGACCAATTTGCGTGCACCTCGCCTAAACTCTACTACATTTTGTTGCCTAGGTAACGGGTAGGATATTAAATCCTAGATAGGTGGCCACCATAGTTTGAACTAATTCTCTCTAAGCCCTTTGCTATTTACCTGGGCCCTTATTGACCACTAGGCCACCTCATGATGGCTCCCACCCACTCCTACTATCATCCTCGTGGTCTATCCTTCACTAATTTTCGAAGAGATTTTGCCTACTCTAAAAGCACTTTGGAAAGTCTGAAGGATTTTAAATGATTCAAGTTTTCGACCAGAGCCTAGAACCGAGACTTTGGAGGTTGTCTTCAAACCCTCAGGCACTTCTTGGAGAACTAATTATAATAGTATCAACAATTTAAATGACATTTATAATTACGAAGGTAAATTTTAACAAAGAACCAACCTGAAGATACTGGTGATAGATAGCAAATGGGGCAGAGTTGGATACAAGAGGCAACAGATCTTTAACAAGGCTCCATGCATCCAACTGTGGTGCAGCAATTATTAGGCTGCAATTATTCAAAATAATGAAGTGAAGTGAATTGCCATTAATGGTGAAACATATTATATTACCACCAAACCATACTTATTACTCACCTAGTAAAACCATTTTCCTTCCATGAGTTAACAACTTCTGATGGTGCCTTATCTCCAGCCTTTGCGCATTTAAATGCTTTTGTTAATGGAGAAACTATAGACTCTGAGTTGAGTTCTGAGGGCTGGTCTGTAGATGGTACAGCGCTTTCATCCATACTAACAGGTTCAGATGCCTGTTCCTCTGCATTAATCTTTACCCAAAAAAATAATAATAAATAAAAGTAACACCCAACTCAAATAGTTCTAGATGACAATTAAGAGTAACAATTTTGGAAGGACTCATTAAAGTGTTATAAAGTTCTTTTTCTTTTAAGTTTTTTTCTAGAAAATTTTAAGTCACTTTTATATAATCAAATACTACTTGGTTAGAACTACTTTTCGCCATTCTAAAAGTCAGCCAAGCTCATTAAAACGTTCAAGAGAAGAAGAACTCTACTTACACTGGCTTCATGTTCACCATTAGACTTGGAAGAGTCAACTTGGGATGAGGCAAGGTCAATAAGAGGTGAACGCATTATCCTGGTGGATAAAAAGTTACCAAATATTGTAGAAAGTCATCTTTTCAAAAAATATGTACTGCAAAGAAGAGGATTGAAGCAGCAAACCTGGCACAAATTTCATCATCAAAGTTGAATATTCTTACTATATCCATATGATTTGGATTATTTCCAAGGTATGTATTGCAGACAGAACCCTTGCCTGTAAACAAACCAACACAATTTAGCATCATAAAATGTAGAGCAGAACACACAATTGAAATTATCATATTGCAACTTGACACCTAACTATATTTTTCCCCCCTGTTGTCTGGGGTCTCAGTACTAGTATTTGAATTATGCTTATGGTCCACTCTCACTGATATCTGAAGAGGCTTCATCCACCCGAAAGACTAACTCCATGAAACAACATGAGTTTTAAGTCATTAAGTTTTCAATGAGGGGCTTATAAACTCACGACCTTGAAGTTATCTGCCCAAACATTTCAAGCCCTTCCCACACCACCATAGCATCTTGGATAAACACCTAACAATATTTGATGACTGCAAGCCAAGACTATAATTTACACCCAAACTTCTTTTTTTACATAAGAAACTTACACCCAACCTTAATGCTATGGCTTACATTAATCAAGGATTTGTGGCCATTTTTTGAAAAAAAAAATGAACCACAAGTTTATTAATGCTAAGAATGATAGAGGATAAGACAGACCTCCTAAACGCTCAGCTACGGCTCCAGTGAGAAGACCACCAACCATATCAAGCACAAGAACATCAGAATTTGAAGTCACGTTGGCGAAAGAAAGAAGAAGAGATAAAGCATCAACTCGCAAGAATCTGAATCATAAGCAAGGAAACAAAGTACATTAAAATATTGTTTCCAACACCAAACCATCAGAGAGCTTCTGATGAGTGACAGTTCACGAGGAGACAGACCAGGAAGTGAATGGCATGGGCAAAAAAAATGACATTACCGATATAACATAATAATTGAATTTGCACTTTTCGTTACGATATTACTGGAAATAAAATAAAACTATTCCTTAAACAATGAGCAGCGAGGAGGAAGAGAACAAAAAAGCATTATCACAGTGATACTTCCCAAAGGCCTGAGGCAAATCAAAGTCCTCATATGACACGATCACTTAGTCATCTAATGAATAGAAAACATGCAGGTTGTCATTATAAATAAAACAAATTATTTTAAAGAAAAATGACCTGAGTTTTTCTTTATGAAACAACAACCTTTCATTGAGGATGAATGAAAGAATACAAGGGGCATAAAAAATAAAAATAAAAACAAACTAACTAACTAACTAAAAGAAATAAGGCTCCACTCAATCAAAAGAAAAACAACCGAGATGTATACTCTATGGAAAGAATTAAAACCAAATGGAAAGAGATGTAGTCAAAAAATGAACAAATAAAATTACCCGATTCTAGCTGGATATTTCTTGAAGTATGCCTCACAAATACTGAAAGATGGAGGAAAAAACATCAGCATTAAGTAATGGAAGCTAGGCAGCATTATATAAAATTAATAAAGCAACCAACAGAGTAAAACTAACAGTAGCCTAAAAGAAGAGGACTGTAAATATATGAATACTCGTGATGTAACAAATACAGATATTCAGAATGTGATATGAACTAGCCATTACTCTTAGCAAGTCCATATATAACAAAAAGTTTCTTGTTGATACTGTTCATCATGGATACCTTCGAGTAAAAGGTCTCCTCACAAGTACCCTAGGTGCATACTTCTTCTGTTTCCTAAGCCTATATTTCTCCTGCAGATAAAATGAATAGGACAACTTTAGAAAAAAGAATTGCTAGATGTACAAAGATGAAACTACTCGGCATATGCATATTCTGATCACCTGAGAGAAAACTGTTTTCTTTTCAAATGTTGCACTGTTGGCGATAAGAGCTTCCACAATTTCATCACCAGTTGCACCCTGACTACATATAAAGAGAAAGAGTATGCATCATTATTATTTTTTTATGAGTATGCATCATTGATAATAACAGATTTAAGGAAAATACAATAACCAATTACATGAAATGAATTATAAAAGACTTAAATTCCCATAAATGTTAAAACAATGAGGGAACGGTAGGAACATCCCCATGCGACTGCAATCCCAGCACAGTGGTTCCATGGTTGGCCTCCTGCAAGAAGGATCCCACAGAGCCAGAATCACAGTGACAGAGGCAGGGTTCAAGCAAGATCATTGTGCTGCAACATTTGACCAGCAAAAGAATAAAAGGTCTGGTCACCCCTTCTTTTATGTCACGACCAATTCAAATAATAATAACAACGCCCAACATATCCTGCATAGAAATAATATCTGAAATTTCCAATGCATCTCATCGTTGGTTAATTCAAAACTTCATGACTTCACCATTTGTGACAAATGTGTGTCTAGACCAAATTATTTTTAACCTTTTTTATTTTTTTAAGTCTGGCCAGTATCAACACAGTAGTGGCCTGCACTGCCACAATTCATACTTTAGCTAAGGCAACTTTCATGAAAATATACGCATCTTCAAGTTGGCCTTAATTAATCTTCAGACGATTACATGAGATCTAGCCTCAACTTGTTCTTGAACCAGTGGCAAAGTAAAGCAGTATCTTACCTTCGCATTGCATCGATATCTTCACTGGAAAGGCTTTGCGCCTTATTATTGTCTACAATCGCTCTGTTATCTCTCAGCTCATCTTTTGTGACCTGCTCTTCCTTCATCTTCTCCGTTTCTTGACAGTTAATGCCTTCGGAAACAGATATCGGAAAAAGAAAATCGCTTCAGTTAAAAATTGTGAAAGATAAAACCATTTCCTCTACAAAAATGTGTAGTAAGAAATCAAACCTTCTTCTCTGGAGGGCATGACGCGAGACAAATGTGGCCCACCGGCTACATTTTCGATTTGAAACAAAGAACCGAATGGACAACCTATTAAGGGCTTCAGAGAGTAACTTTTATTACCAATTTTCAGTGTACTGCAAATCACAGTATTTTCTTATCACTTAATAAGCATGTAAAACCAGAAATCAACGCAAAAATTCAATGGGCGAAAGACCTACGAAGCGGGCGAGAGTCGAGCAAAAACTAGGCGGTCGCCATCATTGATGTCGAGCAAAACGCTGCAACCCTCCCACGTGACTCTAGGGTTTCGATGCAATTCAGATTGGAGATTATCGGAGGACATCTTCAGAATCTACTAAGTAGAGGAATAACTTACAGCGCAGAAACTGTAGAATCAATAGAGTGATTTTTAGGGTTTATGAGGAGGGTGACGGTTGGAGCAGAACAACGAAGACCAAGAGGGTTTAACCGTTTCTGGGCTCCAAATAATTGAAGTCCAAGAATTGTGGGCCAACTAAACAAGATTACGAACCTAAACTTTTTTTTAGATAATATATTGGATAAGCTATTTTGTAAACTTATTTTCATTTACAAATTTTACAATTTTAGATTTTTAGATAAATGTCAAATTTACTCTTATTTATGATATTTATATTTATTATAATTTATCTTTTATTTAAATGTAAAATATTAATATTTTAAATTTGATTTTGTAAACATTAAATTATTGTGAGATTTAAATCAATCGTTCTCATAATTCTCTAATTTACTCCTTGATATATTCTACTAAAAAATCAAATTTATTACAAAATATTCAATTATTATCATAATTCTCAAATTTACTCCTTAATATATTCTACTAAATAATAAAATTTATTGCAAATATTTTTTCATTTTATTACATTTTTTTTGGCCAAATTTCAATAATATAGCCATCATAACATACACTTAAATAGAAATATATATATAGAGAGAGATAAACTATATCTGACTACCTTTTCAGTTATATGGAAATATAAACTATATCCGACTATAAACTTAAGCAATATACACTTAACAATGGTGATATAAACTATAGTCATTATAACCTACACTTATATGGAGATATAACCTATATATAGCTATAAAGTATATACGACTATATCACTCTACAATTAACCAACAAAACAAATAATCTACAAACCTTCTGGTCGGCGACTAGACAATGATCGAGATAAAAAGAAACCTCGGGATAAACAGACGGAAACAATGGATGGGCGGCCGGAGACGAAGGAACGCAGACGGTAGCCGGAGACGAAAGAATGGACGGAAACAGAACGATAGAAGAAGAAGAAAAGTTGGAGGAATGGAGTTTTCAAATTTTTTTAATAATTGAGGATTTTGGGGATTTTATATTTTTCACTGTTGAAAAGTCTAATTAGTCACAGTTTAAAGGATTTAAAATGTAACCTCAGCCAATTTTGAATTTTAAAAATTAATTAATATTGAGGTGAAATAAAAAATGATATATTAGTAAATTGGGTGATGGGTACCCTCCTAAATGAGGTTGTTTCATAACAAAAGTATAAATTTTATACAATTAAATCATTTTATGTAATTATAGTCTCTAAATAGCCTATGAATGTACTAATCCTTTTTTTTACACAACATGTGAAAGCGGGGATCAAACTTACACCTCTTAGTTGAACCTAAACTTTTAAGCAAGCAACAGTAACTATTAAATATCATTAGAGGTAAGAATCATTATATTCATGCTCGTCAATCCAATATGAATTATGCTTAGTTATTTATTATTGTGTTAGGTTTCACTATGATATTTGGAGAGAGTGGTACTAAGTGTTTATAAACACGTACGAGTTTTCTCACATTTATTTTAAGAAAAATATTAACAAATCATTCTACAATACTCCCGTGTACTTTTGTTGTCGTTACAAAAAATTACAAAACCATACACACATTAAAAATCTCCATGAGCAAGCTATTATAGAGAAACATGAACTAGTGCCTCGATGTTCATGTCTTCCACTTAGTATCAAAGGTGCTCCAAACTTCAAGGCTCAATCATCTTTTTGTGACAATGTCAATGTGTTCCAAATTGGAAGTGTGCTTTGAACCAACATCAAGTCGTTGAAGTTACATCAAGGTGCTCTCCTCTCGGGGTTCAATCTTGAACAGTATCGTAGATGTCTAAATGTCATATATTCATTTCACCTTCGTCATAGTTGATTCCACCATATTTAACAAATGAACCATTCGTTTTCACCATATCTCTTAATAATATGCAAGCAAATAACAAAGTAAATAAACTATATCGAGAAATGAGTTCAAGTTCCATAATAATCACCTATTTAAGATATTAAAATCTTATAAAACTTTTGACCACTTTCACCTCGCGGTAACAAAAATAAAAATCATACTTATCATCAACATTTAAAATTTAGATTTTTTTTTGTTTATTTAATCTTATTTCATTTCCATTCGTAGTCAGCCCACCTACCATGATTAATAAGAGGAGAGCCCAGAGGTGGCACTCTTTGATTAAGAAGAACAAGGAGACACAATCACTTCATTAATAAATTATTAATTGATAACAACCTCTTTACTTCGACTACTCAAAAGCCCAACCCACCTGAAAGTTTTATTATTATTCTTTTAAGGTTTTATTATCATTCTTGGCGGCGCACTACATTCTCCATCTTTCCTTTTCCCCATATAAAGGAGGTACAAGGATTATTTTGTATACATTATGTATTTTTTAAAATGTATTATGTCTAATAATTTTTTTTTATATGGTCAGTCATATTATTACACATTACATTTCACAAATATCCAACTTTTAAAATATTTACAAATCTAGATTTTCAAGATTTAAATATTTTTTTTTCGAATTGTCCTAAACAAAGGTCATTTTATTATATTTATTATTATAGTTTAAAATGTATTCATTTGTAGTGAGAATGGATGGTAATTTAATGTAAATATTTACATTAATGATTAAATGATAATATTCTAATAAATAATTAAATAAATATAGTAATTAATCAATGTACTTATTCTTGCTAAATTTTCTAGCCGTTCTTATTCGTATCTTGTGGCTTATATTATCTTTTTTAGGTTTTAAGGTTTAAGATTTAGGTTATTTCTTTATTAAAAAGATAAATGGTCTCTAGCAAAGGTTTTATTTATTTATTAAAAATATATTAGTAATTTTCACATAGACCCCACCATAAACGGGTATTTTTTGTGTAACATGGGAGTGAAATGATTCGAACTCATGACATTTTGATACATTAAGGAATTGAGCTATACTCATATTATCAATATCTCACATTATTACTCTCCACCATTTTATTTGTACTATTGGGTGCTCCCTGGTGTCTTATTTAAAAAACTAATTAAAAACTAACCTAAAAAATTTATGGTTAAATTTTGAAATTTCATGTCATTTCTTTTTAACTCTATAAAGTTTTTAATTGCTTTCAATTTTATATCTAATAGGTAACTAAAATTTTAAATTTGTGTCTAAAAAGTCTATAAACTCTCAGCGATTAAGACGTTTGATCAAAAGTTCAATCCTCTATCTCTACATTCATTCTTGTACAAAAAAAAAAAAATCTATGAACTTTCCATTTTTTTATTTCATAAATTCATAATCTATTGAAATTCTTGATACTTTCATGAACTTACTAGATACCAAAGTTAGAAATTAGACCTATGAACATAACTAAGCTTATAATTTAACTAAAAATTTATTTATAAATCAAAACATCCATAACTTCAAAAAGAAGAAATCACCTCAAAACAATATATATATAATACATACTTTTGATTTATCTGACATAAACAAATTAGATATTGATTAGAAAAAAATCATTACCTCACATGGATCAATAGATGCTTCGCTGACGTCTCCCCATTTCCTCTACAACCCCTCCCGGCTTTCCCCAAACACCAGAACAAGCCATCCACGATTATAAGAACAATCTCATCCTTGTTCCGGACGCCATATCCTAGTAACCAAACACCTCTCAAGAGTTCACAATTCTCCCATGGAGAAGGCCGAGAATCCAACCGTTCCGATCAGCCACAAACCAAACGGAGCAGACGGCTTCGTCATTCACGTAAGGGATCAAGAAGATTACAGAGGAGGAAGTTCCGGCGTGAGCCTCTCTCCGGCGAGGATTCTGAGCCGGATCCGCCGGATGTTCATGCGATTCATATTCTATTTTCCTTCTCGAGGTTCGTCGTCGTCGCCAATAATGGCGTCCAGGCAGAGAAATCTGGAGAAATTCGAGCCGCCGAAAACATCTTGCAGCTCGAATTACTCGTCTTACTCGCATTACAGCGAAGCAATCGCCGATTGTATCGAGTTCTTCAACAAGTCGTCGCTGCAGGAACAAATCGGCGTCGGAGGCAGAAACTCCGATGGAAATGCGATGGTATGATGAATGATTAAATGCACGGTCGCACACACAGGAATCGCTAATCCGATGCTAAATCGTTTCGATTCTCTGATTTTGAAAGCCGGAACGAACTAGGATTAATCGCGAACGATACTGTTTTCAGTGAATACTTTTGCAAATTTGCTTTTGCTCTTTCTGCGATTTGAGCTTGCAATAGGCAGGGTATCGAATCGATTCGCTTCTGCTATTTTTTCTTCTTCGCGTTTGTCGGTTTGTCGCAACTTTTTTGTTCGCTTCATGTGATTGAAGATTTTATGGAGGAGGAAAAAGAATAAAAATAAAATTTGCCTCCACAATGAGTCATACTCCAAGATAATGTTAATATAGTATTTTATTTCTACTTCTCAACTAAAATAATTTCTTAAACTCTAATTCAAAATTCATGTATTCATTTTTCTAACGTTCTCGTATCTCTGGAACTACATCTCATTTTTTATTTTTCATTTTTTTGTCGTAAATTTATTATTTATCTATTATGACCATGGAGAGTTATTAATACTTCTAGTATTTGAATCTCTTTCATAGATCGTAATTCATAATTATATAGGGTCCTAAATGACTGATTTTAATTTACAATTTAAATGACAAGCTAAAGTCACTAACTATAACTATATCTTAGGGTTGAATCTATAGTATTAACATTTTTGTTGTGAATGAAAAAAGATGAATGAATATATAATTGAATCACCACTAATCGGTCCAACTTAATCATTTGATGGTACATTTATGCATGTATAAGTCATATTTAATAAAAAAAAGTCTTGAAGTAATCAAATGTTTTCATAAATTAATAGAATGATATAGCTATTCCACTCTTTTTACAGAGAATTATTATTACTTTTCTTTTTGGGGGAAGTAAGAGACATTTATTTAAATAACATAAAATAAATAGAAAATTTGCAATGAAAAACATAATTCAAATTGAACTAAAATTCAAACGCAACAATATAAAATACAATGAGAAAAATCACCAATATGCTATATATTAAAAAGGAAAAAATGGTAATATTTTTAATATTTAGTATATATTATCTAGCGAAATTTCTGTTGAAAGGAAGAAAAAATCAATCGTTACAATTAAACATATAAGAATTAGAAAATATATATATATATATATATATATTATAAGAGTCAAAAGTGTACAATGATAAACGACAAATTTTAACCTTCAATACAAAGAAAACTTCAAATCCATCATCAAAATCTATAAAGAAGAAAAAAAAAGGCTTGGGTACGATCTAAAATACATGTTGCTTTAATTTTCTTTTGCCTTTTTGTTCCTATTTTTCATATATGATTTTTTTTTTCATTTCCTTTTCTTAGAAAAAAATCCCTTCATCAATATTGATGATTTCTTCATCGTGTCTCTTACCTTCTTCTTCACAGATGGACCATTATGTGCATCGATATTCACATGTTGCTTCTCACAATTAGCTTCACTTTCTTCTTCTTCTTCGAATCTCTGCGATTGCGTCTTGAAATCAAATTTCCAAGAGCCATCCACAGTTTCAAAACTTCTCATGGATTCTCTTTCTTTGAGCATTTGGAGCTTACGCTTTGTATCTTCCAACTCTTCTTGGAGAGAAGACAGAGATCGTGCCATGACTACACTTCGTTCTTTTGCTTTCTCCAAATTTTGCTTTGCAATATCTAATTCATCTCTCACGCTTTTGATCTTCATAAGGCTGTTCTCGTCTTCATTTTCTTCGCTCTCCATCTATGGCACCAATATATTAAATCAAATTTATTCACAAAAGCCAAATATTAATTATCTGTATTTCTTGTCACTTTTTAAAAGTTAGAATTAAACTGTTAATGTAGACATATATGTCAAAACTTCTTATATATTTTTTTATAAATCACGAAAACAAAAAAAGAAGTTATAATATGATATTTTTGTTGACATTTTGATATATAATCATATTTTTCAGATATATAAAAATATTGGATTGCCCCCTAATATGTTAAATCTTTTAATTCATGGAAATATATATTGATATTAATTTCGGATATATGGTATAAAGGTTACATCATGTTTTTCTTTTTCAAAAATTACAAAAAGTAGTATGATCTAAATTAAACAAATGAAAAATTGTAGATTTTTTAATCTCTTTTTACTTTAATCTTAGGAGTGATACTGTCATTGGGCAATTGTAAAATTGAAAACTTATTATTTTAAAAAAAAATCTCTATTTCTACATTTATTTATCTTAGTTTGTGGCAAGGACAAGATCCATTCTCTTTGGAGTCAAATATTTTCCTTCCTTTTTTTCATACATTTCTCTTTCTTACTTGTCAAAATTATAATTGGTATGAAAAGTATTTAACCTTTTACTATTTTCTAATAAAGAGGAACTTGCTTAGAAAAAACTTTACTTTTATATTTTTCTCCTTTAATCGTCAGATATTTAATAGTGGCAAGGAAATAGTTGTTCATTACTTGATAAATAGTTGTTCTTCATGAGCGGTGGGATTGGAGACATAATGATATAAAAAGAAAAGAACGGTGAGATTGGAGGATTAAAAAAAATATTTTATCATATATATCAATAATAATGTACTAAAATTACAAATATATATATAATATATATATGTGTGTGTGAATTGAGTTGAGATGTAGTAAATTGAAAATTGACCTGGTGGAGAACGTTGGCGTAGAGGTCCGGTTCTAAAATTCGTTTGCCGTACAGCTCGACGGCTTCCTTCACCGACCGATACGGCCGTTTCTCCATTATCTTCATCTATTAATTACCCAGAAAAAAAATATAATAATAATGGAGCAAATTAATTCAACTACACAACTACTGAGAAAAAGCGTTAACTGAAACGACGCCATTTTAAAGGGAGACAGAAAGAGAAGGAGAAGATGAAACTGAAAGTGACCGAACAAGGAAGCTTCGTTTCTTCGCTTCCACTTCACTGGAAAATGATCCGTTTTTAAAACTGCTTTTTCCAGAGGATCCGACCCGGTTCGGATATGGCCCACCCACCCGAAATCTTCCTCTAATTCCATTTCCATACTTCGTTGTTTGTTATTGTTTTGTTGCAGAATCCAATCGGCACATGGCTAGACTTCGTACGACTTGTCGGTTACGAACCGTTACATCTTACACTTCACGAACAAGTAAAAAATAAAGCCAAAACATATATATCCTTGTGGTTTGTTGTGATCGTAATTCATTCACGAGTATATATGTGTGTTATATTTTGGTAACTTCCTCTTCAAGATTGTGAGAAAAACTTAGATTTGACGGAAAAATAAAACAGAGAGATATATCTTAGTCTGTATTTGATTTTAAAAAATATATTATATATCATAAATGAATTAAATTGATCCAACCTATCCGTTTAAACTTTTGGATTGAGTGTTAGTTTATTCATCTTTAACATAGTATCAAAGCGGGAGATCATGTGTTCAAATGTCTGCATTGTTGTTTGGAGTGTTAGATATCCAAGAGCGGACATTGTGTCTTCTCCTTTTAACTTCATTATCCATCTTTTTCTAACAAACTTTAAATTTCTGACCAAGAGAAATACAGAAAATTACATATTCTTTCTATTTCTTAAAATACTAAAAGGATTTACAATTTTTATTGAAGTGTCAGCATAAAGATATGTACTTACGGATGAGTATCTAAATATTATTTACTTTAGTTTATATTTATCTATGGATCAATAAATTAATTTTTTGAAATAAGAATTCTGGAAATAAGTGATTTATTTTCTATCTGGATGTTAAATGTTAAGTTTGGTTTGAAGTGTATTTTTGAAAACAAACAAATAAATAAAGACTTGGAAGTTAGAGCAAGATGAACTTCATGCATGTCAATCAGTTAATCTCTTCCTAATATTAACATTTTGAACGGCATGACTATCACATCGTGCCACGTCAGCTGAGTCCGAACTTTTTTAAGAGTGACTGTTGTGGCCCATTAGCATATTTTTACGGGCTGGGCTTATGATAAAGTTAGGGCCCATACTTGATGAAATGGGCCGTGTTTATTGGAAAGTTGGAGGATGGATCTGCTTGTATTACAAGTCGGAAATTAAATAAAAATAATAGGGGTTTAAAATTTTAAAATGATTTTAAAAATCAAATTGAATTGACTCAAATAATCTAGTCAAGTTTTTTATCTTTCTAAAAATATGAATGCTAAAAAAAAAATATATGGAGATCTGAATTTCACAAAGATTTCAGCGTCATTGAATTAGGTAGGAAAACTAATTTTTAAATGTCTTAAAAATTATAATTACTAATATCTACGTACATATTAGTTAATTTCTATTTTTCTTTTAAGTTTATGTCTAACGTATCATATCATCAAAGTTTATTATCAATCAAACGATGAGCAAAAGTAAAATAGGAAGATATTAAAACAGAGAAAACTAAATTACAATTTTTTAAATAACTGATACAAAATTGTAAAAACATTTCGAAATATATATTTTGAATGGATATTTTATTGATGGGGACGAGGATTGAGCCACGTTGTGGGAGGAAAGAAGCGGTACCGGTTTCTGAATCACTTGGAGCGACTCGGTGGATCTGGGCGTCACGATTGAAGGAATCAACTTTGCTTATGCCACGTCCAAACTCTCTTTCCCATGCCCAGAAAAAGGAACAACGCTTTTTAAATTTTATTCGTCTTTTTATTAAAAACAAAATTCAAAAGTATCCACAAAATCTAAAAGAAATTCTGATTCTAATTTCCAGCCAAAAATTATAATTACCAAGTTACCCTTTATACAATCATTTTCATTTTCAAATATTAGACTTGAAAAATGTGACAATCTTAAATTTGAATGTGTAACCATTTTTATCTTCCGCTCTAAAAAAAAGCCATTTTTTCTTACGAAATTATTAGAAATTGATATATCTTCCCGTCCCGTGTAAGCTCACTAATTTAAAAAAAAAAAAAAATTTCATTTTTCTCTTTTAATTTGTGATCAAGATTTAGTCCGGCTTAATAAGGGGCGAAGCGAAAATTCATATGGGTAGAGTTTGATTTTTGGGTTTGGAGAGATTTTTGCCTTGGTTAAAAATTAATGGTGTACTTGTCTAGGTTCAAAATACCCTTAGACTTATTTTCAAAAAGAAATTCTTAGAACGTCTGGTGTTGGAATTTCGAACTCACAACATTTTAATTAGAAATAAATGGTGTAAACATGTGAGTATGGAGTTTCGAATTCACAAAGTACATTTTAATTGAAAATAAGTATTATAATTAAACCGAACTATCCTGAGAGTGGAGTTTTAAACTCCACAAACATTTTAACAGAAATAGGTGGTGTGAAGATGTGAGCGTGTAGTTTCGAACTCACGCCTTTTAATTGAAAATAGCTCCCTCTAGCAAAGCAAACCCTTGGATCGTTCAAGATTAAAAATTAATTTCTTCAAAAGAAGAAAGAAAGAAACAAAAAGAAAAAGAAAAAGAAAAGAAGTTGGCGTAGATATACCGCCTCATTATTTATACTGTCTATATAAAAGAAAATAGACAAACATGTACAATAAACTTGGCTTGTTCTTTGTTCTTCGGACACAGCTTACAATAACAAAACAGTGGATATATATATATTATATTATATGTATAGGTTGTAGAGAAAGGAGGGTAGAATAGAGAATTAGTTTATAAGTTGATATAGGCATCAGTATTCAGGGGCATTTGGGGCGGCCGCCGTGGGTGGTCATGGCGGCGTAGCAAGGGCAGAGGTGGTGGTTTCCGGAGGTTCCCGGCGGAACGCAGTTGCAGCGCTGACAGCACGTCCCGCACGCCCTATTGCACAGCCGCGGCCTCGACGACAGCCGGCACCTCCCCGCGCACGCGCCGCCGCAGTCTAATAATCAAAACCGCCCCACAAAAACAAAACGTGTGAGCGAGTTTAATTTATGTTACTTTGAAAACTCTTTTTATAAAAATAGTTCCAGTTACAAATAACTATGAGTTTAGCAATTGTAAACCCATTTAATTGAAGTGATTTTTATTGGCAATCAAATTATAAATTAGTCATTTTGATTAATTAGGGGAAAGGGAAGAAAGAAGAATTGACGAAGAATTACCCATTTTGTAAGGAGTACTGGGGGAGATTCCTGCTTGGTCGACGGACTCCACCTGCAACTGAAGCATCCAAAGAAGAATTTTTAACAATTATTTACTGAGATAAATTAAGATGAGTAAGAAAGAGCAGTTAATTAGAATTTTACTGCAGGGTGATCATCGGCGGCGGCGTGGAGGAAGAGCAGAGAGAATAGGAGGAGTGAAGCGACGATGAGAACTTTGGAGAACATCGACATGGTTTTACTTTTTTAACCTATTCTAATTTCTATTCACTCACTCTCAGTTGGGTGCAGAAATTAGAAGAAAAGACTCTACTTTTATACCCAAAACCCCTCTGGGGGTGGGCGTGGGTAGGTGTTTATTATTATTATTATAAATAACGTTTCAAAAATACTTAAATATAATATTAACAAAAAGTTTAATGAAAACTTATTTGGACTGGATTAATTCTGAAAAAAGAGAGGGGATGTGAAAGAAGTTCGTTACTGTTTTTAATAAAAAAAATTAACATAAAATTGGATAGATTATTGACAGTAGAGAGAAAAATTTTAAGTTAAAATTGGGTTATATATCCTACGGCAACTCGTTGATTAGATATTAGTTTGCTATTAAAAATATTAATAAATATTATTTAAATGATAATTTTGAAATGTTAACAATCAATGCTGACCTGCTGTGTATTGAGATTGAAGAACGATGGTATTTTTTAAAACAAAGGGCAAAATTCTTAAGTGCTTTTGTAATTTAGCGAAAATGTTAGAGCTATTTTGTCCAACAGATTATTTATATTAATTTATATTCTTATAAAAGATAAAATTTCAATATATTATTCAATTTCAACTTTAATTTTCATTTTAAAAGAATATATATTTATATAATTGATTATATTTTTGGTGGAATTTATTTATCACGTTATAAAATTTGAAATTTTCAAGGAAATTTTTGTCAAATTTATGTTTATCCTGAAACTGTTTCAAAACATATATTTAAGTATCCTACATTGAAAAAAAAAACCTTACAATGATTTATTTATTACCAATTAGTTTTGAGATAAAACTCATGAATATTAATAATATTTAGGTTGGACCAAGTGAATTATGTGTGATTGGATTTTTCTTTTTCGTGGATAGTATTTTTTTTTTTCATTTCATTTGCTTCTCTTCGATGGAAGTTTTATCTACCGCTCCCTCTTAGTTGCAATGCCCATGCTTTAATAAAGTTTTCATAAATTCTTGAATTTGTTATTATTTTCTTTTATTTTCCAATTATTTTCTGCTTATTTCTAGTTTGGGAGTGTGAGTTGTTTCCATTTGATGGAAAAACTTAATATTAAAAGTTAGAAAATAAAATTACTACCAAATCCATATTTAAAATATATATATGTTTTTTTCTCATTTAAATTTACGAGCTTAAAAAAGCAGATGGATAATATCCAAGTTTAGATAAGAGTGTGACAGTCATGAATAGAGCCAAAGGCTATATTTATTTAATATTAAAAACGATGCATAATGTTTCCAGGCAGGCGCCAGCTTTGTGAATTTGCTATTCTTGGCAATGGCATGCGTTTTCCAAAACACAGGCCGCTTCTGCATCTACTCTATGAAACCAAATAATGAAAGGTTAAATCATAAGTTTCAAAATATCTATAATTTTATATTTTATATTTAATAGAAGCTTTCTAACACATCCAATATATTTTTTTTTAATGACGAATCTATTAGATATAAGTTCAAATTTTGTTTATAAGACTTGAAGTTTCAATTTTATGTCGGTGGATTTTAGAAAATGTCAATTAGATTCGGCCTAATAGATCCATGAATTTTAATTTAAAAAAAATAGATCAATGACCTATTAGATACAAAATTGAAAGTTATAAAATGTATCTTTCTTTGTAAGTTTAGAGACATATTAAACATAAAATTAATAGTTTGTGGATTTATTGGACATAACCCTAAAAGTTTGAGGACTAAACTTGTAATTTAATCCAACATTAAATACTTAAACTAATGAGAAAAAATTCTCAAAGTCTTTTAATCAAAATACATATCTCAACTATGTTATGTGAGACCATCTTTATGTTTAAATAATGTACAAATGATTGTATGTAAAAAAATATAGACAATTAATTGATATATTAATTTTATTTTATGTTGACATGTTTGATAACAAATAGTTGCATTTATCAGAAGCCTTTAAATTTTTAAAGTTGTATCTATTTGGTTATTGCAGTTAATTTTTTTTAATAGGTTATTAAGCTCTATTTTCTAGTTCAACAACATGTGAAAAGTAGAGATTATCCGACTTTGTTTCTCAAGAAATCTGTGCAGCAGAAGATCCGAAATTTAATACTTTCTATACAAAAAATATTCTCTTAAACAAAGGTATTCGTGCTTAGATAGCGGATCTTGAAAACCTTATATTCCCTGAGAAGGTTCTACCCTATGGAAACACTCTAATGGAACTTTAGCTTTAGCTGGTCATGACTAAGAAACTACTAGTTTCGCTTGGTGGGTAGGGAATGCCCAACTTATCAATTTATTCGGTAATGATAAAGTAACTACCTCAATTATCCAGGAGAACTTCTTTATTCAAGATAAACCTCCACGACAACAATAAAAATAACTTCAATAATATAGATTCATCTCTCAACTTCGCTGACCATATTAGTGTTACTTAAAGTGTATTAGGGAGTGATTTTGGTCACCATTGTCAAAATCACTTTCATTTCCAATGATCATGTTTGACAAATTAAAAAATTGATTCTAGAAAAGTTTAAGATCAGTCTAAATTGATTTTTAAGGTATTGGTGATTTTAAAAAATAATTATACTTAAATCTTTTTTTTCTTCAAAATTACTGATTTTACCATCACTCACAAACATACTCTTTTTTTACAACTTCAATGCATAATTTTTGTCTTACTTTTTTTACATCCGTCGATATAACGACACATCCAATATTTCCATATATCTATAGTTTCAACGTCGATATGAGGAGTAAATCGACATTTCTATCCTATTACAAAAAAAAAACGACAAAATATAAAAAAAATATAACAAAATATCACTAATATATACCTAATATTTATTTATTAGGTATATATTATATATTAACAAAGCGTCAAGATGCTGGAGGCCATGGCCGTAGTGGAAGGGGGCTTCTAACTTTGAAATTTCGGGTGTCTTTTCCTATTTGTATGGAAGTCGAATTCCGCAGAAGTAATGAAACTTTTGCGTGGGGAAGACGACGATCTCAGTGAGACTCGGTATATGTTGTTAATGAAATCCAACTTTTGAAAGAATCCTGTGGAAAAATCCCCTTCAATAAGGTGGAGAATCAAACTTTTGTGCCCATTCGATTGCAAGTAAGGCTTTTGAAAGAATTATGTGGAAAAACCAAGCTTTTGAGATTGAGAGGAGTAAGAGTTGGGAATCCTTTATCATTGGTTGGCTGGTCATTTTAGCCAATCAAAGTTTTTCTCCTTATAATGAAGTAAATTAAACAGTGATACTTCATATATAAAATATTCACTTGTTAATTTAAATATTTTTACGATGTTTTAAGTTATATAAAGTTTACAGAAATATTCATCAATACTTTATCAATATTTCCATGAAATTGTGACATCGACATTTAAAATATTGATTATGGTATTTACTCTTGTGCATTTTTACTAGAACTTCCGCTGGTTATAAAAACAAAATAAATTGAAAACATATCCCTCCCGATCCTCCAACTCAACGTTTAAAGAACCAAAACCCTAATTCACCGATCACAACCGACCCAATTAAAAGCAAAACAAACCCAACGCCTTAAAACCATGACCTATATTCTTATTAAATCGAGTATTTGATTAATAAAAAAACACACAAGTGTCGTATTATTTTAAATAAATACATTAACAAATGTCACATATATCTTGTCAATATTTCGTTAGCGATATTCATGAAAATTTAGACATTTTAGAACTATTTTCTAAATATGAGAGACTAAATTATCAATTTTTTAAATTGCGGACTACATAGAAACATATTCTCACGGACTACATAGAAACATATTCTCAAATCCAGGGGACGGACCAAAACTGTATTTTACCTATAAAACTTTGTTACTTTTCAAATAAATTTAAATTTATTAAATATTAAATGTACGATGTTTAATCAAAATGATCAGGTCTCTTAGTGAAGCTCGAATTGATGATATCGACGAATGGAGGTACCTACAAAATAGATTTAGTATTCCGACGTTCTAGTCAGTAATTATCTGATCTACAATCGAGAGAAAATATAGTTTCGTGTACTTGGCATGAGAGATGAGATCTCTATTTATAAAAGTGAGCTCTCGATAGAAACTTCCAATGGCGATCTAACGACTCTCCGATTGTGTAAGAATCGCAGCACTTTCTCGAAGATTGTGTATGGTGCTTTGTGTCATGGTCATGCTTGTCTAGGGCCTGTTGCCTATGGCCGCATGCCCATAACAACCTCTTTCCACATACTTTTATGTCATGTATTTAGTTTTACTTGTTATTTTGTTTTTCTTGTACTTTTGGTGGCGAGTGGCTCATCGCCACTTTGCATGTTCACGCCTGCCAAAGGCAAAATGCTTTATAATCTACCTTAGGGGTACACCTAGTCATCCTCCCTACATTGCGTTGTATTTTTGTCTTGCCACTAATCTATTCTCTTGCATTCAAGCTTACAACTTTCTAAAATGCTTTCAAACGTTTTTCAAAACCTTTTTCTCTAACCCCATTTTCCAAAACTGTTTTCTTGAGAACGGGGGTGGAGGTTGCGACATATAACCTTTGTGCCACCGGCTATTCGTTTCCGCAATGGCTGACTTGCTAGAGGGTGAAAGCAAGTGCCGCACAATCGCTTCGTGAGTCCCGTTAAAGTGCGATTGTGACACTTTGCGCCTGCAGGTGCTTTTTAAGATTGTTTCGTTCTTTGAAGAGGTTGAAGGAGAGATGAAATAGTTTATGATCTTTACTTTTAGAATGTCCGTCAAATGATTGGGTTTTTTTTATTTAGAGATTAAAAATAGACATTTTAAGAGTTAGTAACGACAATGTGAGTTCGAATCTCCACGTCCATCTATAAAAAATTGGATTACCAAATAATTTGATTTTTAAAAAACGAGACAAAATTACGTGGATGGAAGTTAACAAGTAAAACAAGATGAAAACGTACAAAAATTTAACAAGGTGAAAAATTGAAACTAAAGACATGTCAACTAAACTAAACACAGTTCAACGGATCAAGACACTTGTTTTCGACTTAAAAAAATCGAAATTGTCACCTTCATGTTATAAATGATAAAATTAAAAAGAATTAAAAAAAAAGGAGAAAAAAGCGTTGGATCTGACTCTCAACCAGAATGAATCATTGTGCGGCCTGTGCGCCACAGCTGTAAATTACAGGAAATAACAAAAAGTTATAACATAATAAATAAAATCTTATAATATGGATCTAGATTTCTTTTTTTCTTTTCTAAATTAGTAAAAATCTGAAATGAAAAAATTCTTTCAAGGCTTACAAATGGCCGATGGGTCCAAATAGTACACAATATTTTAAATCATGACACCATCATAAATTTTCTCACCAGAATTGAATGTAATCAAGCTTCTGCCACGTGTCCTTTCCCTTTCTAATTTTCTTTCATTTTTAATCAATGAAACCTAAAAAAAAAAATCAATACATAGCTTAACCGCTAAAATACCAATATTCGACCAAAAGATATCGAATTAAAATTTACCATCCAGATGTTGTACTAATATATATATATATATATATATAATTCTATAAATACCACATAATCCATTATTTTGGAGGGGAGAAGAAATGAGTGGATAATTATTTTAGTTAATTGGTCTCTGATTTAAAAAATTATATTAAAAATTAAGATTTTTTCTCTAAGTTATAATATAAAAACTTAAAAGAAAATTTTAAAATATCACATCAATATTCTACTATTATTGTTAAAGAAACGTTGAGGTCACCATTTCATGTCCATGTTGGTTGACAATAAAATCTAAAACTACCAAAATGTTAAAGACAATTAAAAATTAAGGCAAATATTTCTAAAACTTCAAATACTTATTTATTTATTTTTTAGAAAATGGAGTTGCTAGTAGTTGCGCATACATAGTTAAAAGACAACAATTTTTTTTTTGGGTAAATATCGAAGAAAAGTAATGTTTTGTGGCAACTTTTCCTTGTGTCAAAAAGTAAAAGGAAAAAATGTCGAGTAAAAAAGTAAAATTGATCATTAGAAATAGAAACTGAAGAAAAGATCAATATCTTTTTTTACCCCCACAGTCAATGTGGAGGTGATGAATGAAAGAAAGAGTATTCATTGGCTAACATGAATCAAATGCCATCAATTAAAATCAATTACAAAAGGCAAAAATCAAATGTGTTGATTAACTTTGATCGACTTACTGTGTAAAGCAGACCGGCTAAATTACTACCTAGTCCTCTTATAGTTGAGCTTAATTTTAATTGTCTCTCTAATAAACACGTCTGAAAATCTAGATTATATCTTTTGTAGGTGCCAATTCGTTCAATTGTTATGGGAAGATTTAGTTTGGAGTATATGGATCGAGAAGAATAATAGAGTTCTTAAGAGGAAGAGGTTAAGGTCGAGATTAGTGTACTAAATATCATTTGATACGATAAGTCACAACGATGTGTCAAATAACTTGACACATCAACCAAATGAAGCTTCGTTTTTCTTTAAATGTTGACAACACATCATTGAAATCTTACGACACGTCGACTGCTTCATGATTATTTAGACTACATCTTACGATCAAGTCCACTAAAATTTTAAATACTCATCGAGTCAACTTTTTGGCCCAATTGTTAGAAACTTTTTTACCGATGTTGGCCTGGGTAAATTTCCCTGCACAATTTTCGAAAAAATGGATGTTGACCATTCTCCAGGATTACAAATGTTATGGTCATTTCTCATTATAATGCAATTTATTTATATGGCCATCACTCAAAATTTCTCTATAAAAGCTCTCATTCATGCACCGAATATCCTCTCTAGTAGGATAATTCCTCTTCTTCTTTCTTTCTTGCTTTTTTTTTTAGGAAAAAATAACTTTTTTTATATGGATGGATAATATCAAAGTTTATTATTTTTTTATTACTTTAAAACAATGATCTATTTCTTATTAAAAAATCATGAAAAATTAATTAAAAGTTATTTACAATTTTAGTATAATATTTATGTTTTTGTTAATGAGATTTTATAGATCTTTTTATATCTTGTACAATCAAAATATTGGCAAACTTGTTGTATTAATGTCACACGATTACTCTTTGATTTATAATTATATATATGTTTCTCTTTGATAGCTTTAAACCATGTTACCAACATTTTATATCTACTAATGATCAAATTTTGTTATTATATTCTGAGAATCATAATTTTATTTACTAATTCAAATATTGTTCGCCAAACTCCATTAAGCAACATTGAACTTTAATAATAATGTCCATTAATCTTCACTATCTTATTCCAACATTTCTACCTACATATCTTATTCCAACATTTCTATTTACGTCAACATTTCAATAAATTATTCATATTATTACATATGATGATTAAAAATAATCAATTATAGTATAATTAAACTACAATTAAAAGTAAAATTTTCCTTATATTCAAACAATTTCCATTAATTTTCACAATTTCCATTCTTTTTCTCAAAATATCCGTCAACATTAACATTTCTATAAAATCAAGAATTCGACATTTTCGTCAATATCAACCTATCAAATCTTCCTTTTCAAACCTTCCTTGAGACATCACAAGATTTTAATTCTTCTCGTGGCTCTCGATTTCTATGATTTTGATAATGCTTAAAAAACATTTTTAAGAAAGTATCGTGTGTTCTTGAATTAGTTAAATGCTGAATCAAAAGGAGGGAGGAAAAGGCCGTTGATTTTAAGCCAGCATAAGCAGCAGTGGATTTAGAAAAATAGCAAAATTTTAACAAATAAACTTACTAAAAATAGAGGAATAATTAAAGTTAAAAATCTATTTGGTCATTAAACAATCTCTAATCTTTACCTAATAAGTTATTTAAGTTCTGGCCGTTAATCTTTTTTATTACTTATTTAACTTAAATCTTGATCTAATCTAAATTCCAATAGTTTGGTTTCAAATATTTTACTTGTGTAGACGTCTAGTTACTAAGAAAATGAACAAAATATGTGTCCATTTTACATTTTTGTTAAATAATTTAAGATTTTTAAATAAGTGTTACAATTTTTACCATTTTGTTCAACTCCCACTATATTTACCAACTAATTTTGATAACAAGCAAGCTAAAAATCTGATAAAACTCACTAATTTCAACGAAAAATAAAACACTACACATAAATAAAACCCCACCATCAATTACCTATGTTTTATAATTCATTCAACGCACATAAGCTTTATTTTAAAAAATAAAAAAAAATTCAAACAAAAGTTCATCCGAAGATAAAAATTGCAGGTCCAGGGCATGATTGAATGTGGGTAAACTAAAATCACTTTTAACATTACCAAAATCACTTTAAAATGTTTGGAGATCAGTAATTTCCGATCAGCCACTAGGAAAGTGATTTTAAATACTCTGATGGTTCTACAAACACTGTTTACAAAAATCTTTAACCAAATTTCTAAAACTACAAAAGCACCAAAAAGGGGGAAAAAAGCAAGTGAAATGACAATAGCACCTTCATTATTCATCTTTTATTACTAAAATGTAAGATGCAGATGCACACAAGTTTAGCAAGCAAGTATGCTCTGTTTTTTTTTTATCTTCTTTTATCTTGCAGTTCAGTCACAACAACTTTCACTACGGGATTAGAATTGGGTAAAGACAAGATATTCTTACCACATGTATGTCGTTCACACAAGCAGCAGTGGTGGCGGCCGCCGTTCAGACCACTCCGGCAGGAAGGCGTACGGCGAGCTGGCCACCAAGAATACTGCAACAACAACAGCATTGAAAGAGCTCACAAACTTGTATTTGGCAAGAAGAATAAAAGAAGTTCAAATGTGATTTTTTATGTTAAGAGCTTTGTTTGGAAACTATTTTGAAAATAACTTTCTTTATTTTGTTTTCTAAACTTGTGGTAGATAATGTTGAATGAATCTAAATCATAGCTTTTATTTCTGAGTTTTCACTCATAGGTCACTTTAAGAAAGAGTTTTCACAAATTACACTTTAGCCTCGAGGTTTTGAGCAATAGGTTTAAAAGGTCTCTAAACTAAAGGTTATGAGAAATAGGTTTAAAAGGTCTCTAAACTAACAATATTAGTCCCTGTTTACAATAGGCTAACGGTTTTTTCTTTTCTTTTCTTTTCTTTTTTGAGAACGGTAGTTAAGCTTTGTTCCCTTATACCTAGAGGCACCCGCACCCACGCCCGCCCCAGATCCAAATCCGGGAGACGTTAAAAGTTTTTTTTATTAAGCTCACTGGAAGGTTTAAACTTGAGATTTCAAAACCAATATGACAAAGAGACCCTTAAACCTTTACCGACCAGGCTGTCCGTTGGGGACAACGGAGTATATAAAAAGTGAAATGAAAATTTTATCTCTTTCCTCCCTCTCCCTGTTTCCAACACGTCCTCCCCCTTCCAATTTTAAACCTATTTTAAAAAATTTAGAGGCTACTAAAAACTCAAAGTATCAAAGTGACATATAAGTAAAAACCTATCATTTTAAAAGAGACTGAAATTAAGATTGAAACGGAGGGACCAAATTATTAAAGAAAAAAAATCATATTTAAATCTAATAATATCGATACATATATTTAAAATTATGAAAGGAAACAGAGAACCAACCTTTTGACATAGTAATAACAAAAATCTGCGAGAACAAAGGTTTGGACAATTTCTGAAAGGAGAACCATAATTGGCCAATATCCTCTTCCCAATTCTACCAGTAGTGCCCCACGAGTCGCTACCATCTATGTATTTATTTAAAGAAAAAATATCAGGAATTAACAACTGAATCATAGGTTAGGAGATATATACCCTTCAAAGTTCCTATATTTAACTTCTAGCTGGAAAATTTAGGCCCGTTCCGTGTTTTTGTTTTCTGTTTCTGAAAAACAAGATTATAAACACAGACTTCTACCTATATTTATATGTTTTGTTTTCTACTTATTAAAAATGTTTTCAAAATTTAAACTAAAATTTGAAAATTAAAAACAGTAACTTTTAAAAACTTTTATTTTATTTTGAAATTTAACTAAGAATTCAAATGTGTTTCTAAAATGGATGGTAAATATACGAAAGAAACTGAGAAACAAACATAATCATTAGAAATGGAAACAAAAGACGAAATTTTTATCAAGTACTTTTAATAACAGATTTGTTTGGTTGCACAATATTCAAAAGTGATTCTACTAATTATAAAATGTTGGTCAATCATCTAAAGTCACTATTTATATAATCATCTCTCAAGTGTGTATTTAAAAAATGTTTTTAAATTAATATGACTCTTAAAAAATGCTTTTTATTTATTATCAAATACTGTTACGTACTTTTACTCATCTCTAAAATCACTTAGAAAGAAATGTAGGAATTCTTCTATAACTACTTATAGAAAAAGTGATTTTGTTAAATAAATTCTTTCGACCGTCATCTCAAACACACACTTACAATCGTAGTGTTGCCAAGATATTAAACTACAAATTGATTAATTATTCTTTCTTTTTTAAGTACAATTATTCTTTCTTTTTATGACTAAGGTATCTAGGGTGAGCCTACTCCTTGCATTACGCTCATGACCCGCCCCACTCATCTTGGAAAAGGTCAAGACCTCTTCTAAGACCAGCTTCAAGGAGGAAACAAGGGTTTTAAATAAATTTCTAAAATTTATAAGTGAAAAATACAATATATAAAGTTTGAGATGAAGTAAAGAACCTGTAAAATCCAATTTGCACAGTGCAGGAACCTGGCAACTCCTAAGGCAAATACATATTGCGCGGTGAATGGCTCAACAATCTGGACCAGAGGAAACAAGATGTGAAAGAAATATAAAATTGAAGAGGGATGCTAGAGGAAGAATTGTAATTTAAAACATGAACAATATTAGATTTTCTAACTAATACAATTTAGTCCTCCCTAATACTTTGCTAGTTTTTCAATTTCGTCTCCAATCTTTTTTAAAATTCAATTTCATCTTTTATATATTGAATTTAATAACACTCAATGTTGCAAGAACGATGATTTGTGAATTTCAGAAAGAAATTTTTATGAGGTTGTTAGTTGTTCTAAATAGCATTTATAATGGGTTAATTTTATGTATTATCATGTCACTGAGTCAGAAAAGTTACTACAAAGTCAAGAAGTATGATGTAGGTATGTTCAAAATTAAAACAATATTTCCAAACTCAATTAATAAAACGTATTTTGTAGTGACATCAACATTTTATCAATGAATATTAATATTTCGGTTTTGTGACAGTAAAAATTTAATTGGAAAAAAAAATCAATACAAGAAACTTTTGAAACATTAGAGACAAAATTATATATTTGTTGTTTTTTTAAAGAAAAAGTAAGATTTATCACCTTCATGTTCTGCATGACCCGAACCTGTGGTAGAACACAAATGGCTTCAAGGTAAACACAAAACGCCCAGAGGATTCTACTAAAAGAACCAACAGATGGAGATGTTGGATGGTAGGGGACGGCAAGAAGAATACATGGTACCACCTGCATCCAAGAAACAAGACAAGAGTGAACAGAACTACAAAGATCTAAGGTCGAACATTATCATTGAAAGTATGGTAAAGAATGGAATTTGAAGGGATTATATTGAACCACAGAACACATAACATATTTTTGCAGCAGTCATCTACTCGTAAAGTCAATTTTGATATTTGCAATGAATAAATGTCTTGCTGGTGTTCGGGTTAAACTACGACTAACAACACAAGATAAATGTTTGATCATACAATATTTGTTTATTAGAGAACTTGTAAGATTTAAGCATTCTAGATATGACCATAACGAGGTTTTAACCCATTCTTCCAAAGTTCATCCATCTACTTTTTTCACTAAGGAGTAAGGGCCACTAGGCCAATCTATGGTCAAAAATTTTCAATTTAAACTGACAAGGTAAATTAATCGCCTTTTTGGGAGTATAATTCCGAAAAATCATTCTTAAGTTTACAACCCACAACACACTTTTGCAGAAATTGACCAAGAAATCCAAGGTTGAAGAACACTCACCAAGTACAGAACTTTAAAATTATCTTTGTCCCCCATGTAACTGGCTTTGAGCTTGAACCGGATCATGTAAATGACCCAAAGAGTTGGTACTAAAGTAGCCAAATCAAGGAATGTGTGTACGTCATATTCAATGACAAAGCTGCAATAGAGTCTAGCAGCTAGAAAACAAGAGGTTAATTCCTGTGACTTGAGTGAAAGACCTGCAGGAAAACAAAGGAGATAGAACTCAAAGCTTACTCTAAATTTTTAAAATTACAGCTCAATTCACTTCAAAGACGAAACTGCAACATCAAAATCCTAAACAAAAGTTAATTCTAGTTGAAGTCAACTCCAATTAAGTAACACTAGAAACAACCAAGAAAAACAAACTGAAGATTACAGAGAGCCAAAGGGAAAAAGTAAATTATAGGGCAAAAACCTATTGAAATTATACCTGCACAACTCCTCTCCTTCATGAGCTTATAGATAAGAATCACAATTCCGATGGCATGAACAGCTTCAGCGGCAACAAAAATGTTTCTGTGATCGTGGACCATCACATAGAGAAGAACAAGAGAGATTATAGCAGACACCACCCCCAAAAACGCTTTCATTTTCGGCGGTTGCCTCCGAACCCATGACGTAATGGCTCGAATCGGCCTCTTGGGTACCTTCATTTCTTATCCGTTCTCTCTACTAGCCCTAAAATTGCCCTAATCGGAGAGCCTCTGAAAAAACCACAGCACAATGGGAGGACAGAGTGAAGAAACAGGATATTTAGGCCTTGGAATGGAATTATTGGGGACTGGTTGAAATCGTTTTCCACGTGAAATAAAGTTGTGGATATGTGATGTCTGTGAATTGGGGGTTTTACCATCGCCATTAGCGATGGCATTATGGAGCTCCATTTCCACAGAATTGAACCGCGGAGCCGTTAAAATAGTTCGGAGTATTGGATTTGGAGTTATCCTGCGGCTAGAGGACCACGAGCGTGGTGGGATTGTTGATCCCATCTCTGATCTCATCGATTTTGCGATTTCTTCTGGATAATGATAATGATAATTGTGAAGTGGGACAGCCAACTCTGAATCGGATTGAGAAAAGAGAAAAACAACGAGACAGGCGACCCCAAAAAATAAAATAAAAATAAGAAATAGGGACCGTGGACTGGATTTTTTTGTCCTTTTTTAATATAACACCACGTTGTAAATGGTTTAATTGCTTTTTGTTTCATAGATCCAACTCCTAATTTGAGAAATTTGAGATATATATCAATTGTTGTTGTTTTTTTTCAAAGTATATATCAATTGCTGTTGAACTATATTCGTTTTGGTATTTTAATCAGTTTAGTTAAATTAAGGTTTGTAACTGGATCCACATCATTATTATTAATGTGGTAAATAATGAACTAGAGATTTTCTAAGAAGGTTGTGTATAATTTTGTCTCATCTATACAAATAATATGTAGGGGTGAAAATTCAAACTAACGACCTTTTAATTGGATATAATTGGATATAAGTATTGGTAAGTATTGTTAGATATAAGATTTAGCTTATAAGTATGGTTAGATATAAGATTTAGCTTATGATGTTTCTGTATTGTTTTTTTAAATTTAGTTCATATGGTTGCAATTTGGCTACTTATAATATAATCGAAAAAAATAGAAATCCATCTTTTTGCTGAAGACGAACAAAACTTCAACATTTTTATTGTTGTAATGGTTCTATCCTAATTGATCCCGATTTAACAGTATACTGTAAAAGAAAAACAACAGAGACGAACTCATCAAACCGCATTCTTTCTCAAACCGAGAGATCCATTAATCAAGATCCTTATGGATACGTCCAAATGACATATTTACTTGTCCAAATAGGTTAACAAAACAACAATTTTATAACATGACCTAACTGGAATTTTTTTATACATTGAGGGTACTAAAGGAATCCTATAGTACATTTAGCCTAATTTTTATTATTAAAAGATCTGTGTGCAATTTGAATAGTTTAATGTCATTTGACAGATTAACATGACCATTTTCTATTGTTTTCTTCATCCTCTTATGCTTGTGCCTGCTTCCAAACGCCTCTCTTCTTTTGACAATTCAATAACATTGAAAAAAAAAATCCATTTAGGGGCAAAAAGGGTATTTATCCAAGGAAAAAAAATGCAATTTAGCGACGAGAATGGTGGAATGATAATGAGTGATGCTGACTGAAGCAAGTGAAATGGCAATAGCATCCTTCATTATTATTGTTCATTACTAAAATGTAAGATGCAGCTGCACATGAGTTTATGAAGTATCCCCCCGTTTTTTGCAGTTCAGTTACAGCGTTCACTATAAGATTAGAAGTGTGTACAGATACCGTTACCGAACGCAGATAGATGCTGCCAGGAAGCCGCCTTCATCACAATCTCTATGTCAGACTACTCCAGCAGGGAGGCGGACGACGAGCTGGCCGCCAAGAACGCTGCAACAACAACAGCGTTGAAAGAGCAAACATGTATATAACAAGAAGAGAAATGAAGTTTACATATGATTTTATATATTAAGAGGTTTGAAAACGATTCAAACCTACGAGATATGCTCGTGTTGTCGTTTTTAAAACTGTTCTATACGCATGGTTGAATGGCTACTAAAAATTAATACTAATGTGCAAGCTGAAATCACTATTCAAATACATGTGAGGGAATAAAAACTTCAAATGCTAGACAAGAAATAATTCCTGAGAGCCTACCAGTTATCACTGAAAGAGAACAAGAAAAACAACTTTAATATATATACTTTTTGGTTCTTAAAAAAAGAAAACTGTACTGAGACAGTTCACAAAAAACTGCTAAATTTTTTAGACTTCAAGTTTGATTTCTGAATTTTTACCCATTTTTTATTTTATTTTGGTCCCAGCACTTTTAAAATCTCACATTTCAGTAAACTTCAAATTTAGTCCCTGCCATAAAAATTTTATCTTGAGTTAATGAGAATCAAAGATAACTTATTGCATTCAAAACTAAATATAGAATTTATTTAATAAAAGTTGGAGGACTAAAGCTAAAATTTTTAAAGTGACCAGGGACCAAAATAAAAAGTAAAATTGGTAAGACTTTAGGAAGCAGAATCAGATGTAAATCCAAAACAATACAGAAATTTGAAAATCTGAAAGGAAACAGGGTACCGACCTTTTAACATAGTAATAACAAAAATCTGCAAGAACAAAGGTTTGGACTATTTCTGCAAGAAGAACCATAGGAGGCCATAGTCCATATCCCAACGCTACCAGCAGTCCCCCACGAGTTGCTACCATCTATATATTTATTATAAAAAAAAGAAAATAAAAATAACCAACGGTAATTATAGCTCAAATCTATGTACAATTCAAATTATACATATAATTATATGGACTAAGGTTGATGCACAAACTATGAAACAAAATCAACAAATCAAGAATTAAATCAACTCGAGTGCCGGACAGTGTAGGTTTCTTCTTGACCGTCTAATTTTGCAAATCTTTGTAGGCATGACTGAGTCAAGGTTAATTATGGTTTTCGTCTCCTTAAACTTTTATCAATTTTTCATTTCGGTACTGGAACTTTAATAATGTTGATTTTAGTTCCTTGAATTTATATTATTTAATATGTTGGTCCTTTTGACAGTTCAATTTTAGTCCTCAAGTTTTCATCAAAGTCCAAATTTAATCCCTACCATAAAAGTGGCAATCAAGGTAAGATGTCCATATACAGTATTGATAACCTGCACTGTAATATTACTCACTTTTTCAATAACTTGGGATAAAATAAATATGGCAAGGACTAAATATGAAGTTTAAAGTTGAAGGACCAAAATTTAAATTTTAAAAGTTGAAAGAGCAAAATAGAAAAGTAGATAAAAGTAGAGGCTCCGCAACAATCACAACATGGATAAACATGCACATCATTTTTTTTTAACAGGAAGTTGGAGCTTTGCTCTCCTATACTCGAGGGCACGTGTGCCCGCCCCAAGGATAAACATGCACATCATTCACAATCCAAAATAATTAAAAGCATAGAAACATAAAAAAGAAGGGGATAAAAACGTGTTTGCACGCACTTCGGCTCGTTTTTGTATTATAATGTAGCCCAGATATTAAGACTGCAAATCAGTTTTTGAAATTTACAATTACAGGTACAAATGCAATATATGAAGTTTGAGATGTATGGAAAAACCTGAAGAATCCAATGTGCACAGCTCAGGAACCTGGCAATTCCCAAGGCAAATACATAATGCGCAGTGAATGGCTCAACAATCTGGACAATAGGAAACAAGAGGTGAAAGGAATACAAAATTGAAAAGGGATGCTAGAGAATTGGGCTTCAAATATGAACAATTTTAAACTTTCTGATCAGCCAGGCACCTGGGAAAATCTTTTCTCATTTCAAGAGGGATTCGGCAATACTAGGCTCCATGAGTCAATTTTAACCTAAACTTTCAACTTTACCAAATTTAACCTTAAACATGAACAGTGGGGGTGAAATTAATACCCTATTTAGAAGTTTTCATCTTTAAGATTTGTAAATGGCTATGAACATTATTGTGACTACTTCTGTGAGTATTGGTATTCTTAGCTGGGCTGGATTTACTTTTAAGCTGGGTTTGGGCGTTTCTTTTTTTCCTGAGTTAGAATATTTTTTACCCACTTGAATTTGTAACCATGTTCAGATAGTTTCATAGTTGGGTTTAGATGTTCCTATGGCTTGCTTTTCAGTTTTGAGTTGAACTTTGTACCAATTATTGGTTAGTAACTTTTGGGCAATTTTCTAACTTAGTTTTTAGAAGGTACTTATCAAGCTTAGGATTTAATTTGATGAAATTAGAAGTTTAAAGTTAAAATTAAAACAGGATAAAAATGAATATTCCCCCTTTATCTAAATGAGGAACAGTCGGAGGAATATGTATATTAATTGTCACCTTTATGTTCTGCATGACTCGCAACTGAGGTAGAACAGAAATCGCTTCAAGGTAAACACAAAACGCCCAGAAAATTCTTTGCAAAATAGAAACTCTTAGTGGTGTCGGATGAATGACGATGGAGAGTAAAATACATGGTATCACCTGCATCCAGGAATAAGAATAGAATGAATAGAATTATGAAGAGCTATAGATTGAACATTTATCATTGAAGTATGATGAAAACAAAACTTGAAAGGATTATATTGAATCACAAGTACAATACATCAAACATATTTGACTTCAAGTTTCAATATATTCTCAAAGAGGTGCAAGCCTCTTGTGATCCTACAAAAAAGGATAAGCTTCGAGGTAATAATTTCTTTTAAAACATTGATAAAAACTGATCAAACAAACTCATGGCAGACTTTCTGCATTATCTGGCTGATTTTAGTAAACAAAAGACTCAAAGATGAACTAATATGAGTTAAGAAACATAGAGGCTGTCATCCCAAAGAAATTTCAGCAGAAAAAGCAAATTGATCGATTTATGAAAGTATAACAACTCGGCACATATAAGAAGATACTCGTGAAAGATCATATACAAGTTTCCATTCCAATCCACACACTTTTTGCAGAAATTGACCAAGAACCAAAGTTGAAGAAAACTCACCAAGTATAGAACTTTAAAATCATCTTTGTCTCTCATGTAACTGGCTTTGAGCTCGAAACGGATCATGTAAATGACCCAAAGAGTTGCTACTAAAGTAGCCAAATCAAGGAATGTGTGTACGTCATATTCAATGACAAAGCTGCAATAGAGTCTAGCAGCTAGAAAATAAGCAGTTAATTCCTGTGACTTGAGTGAAAGACCTGCAGAAAAACCAAGGAGAAAGAATTCAAGCTTATTCTAAATTGTTAACGCAACAGCTCAAATCACTTCAAAGAGGAAACTCAACCATCAAAATCCGAAACAACAACTAGAAGCTAAACAAAGCTCACTGTAAGAAAAAAACCTCAACAAAAACCAGAAGCCGAACCAAGCTTACCATCAAAATCCGATACAAGAATCAGTTCCATCATTAAGGAATTCAATAGGTAAAATTCAATCAAATCAAAAGCAGAAATTCGCCATCTCCGAAACAGAGAGAGCTCCAAACCAAGAAAAACAAACAGAAATTCAAACTACGATTACAGAGACCAAAAGGGGAAAAAGAAATTACAGACCAAAAACCCATCGAAATTATACCTGCACAACTCCTCTCCTTCATGAGCTTATATATAAGAACCGCAATTCCGGTTGCATGAACAGCCTCAGCGGCCACAAAAAGCTTGTTGTGATCATGAACCATCACATAGAGAAGAACAAGAGAGATGATAGCAGACACCACCCCCAAAAACGCTTTCATCTTCGGGGGTTGCCTCCCAACCCATACCTTAATGGCATGAATCGGCCTCCTGGTCCTGGGTACCTTCATTTCTCCTCCCTTCTCTCTTGTAACCCTAAAATTTCCCTAATCCGATAGCCTCTGGAAAACCCGCAGCTCAGTGGGTTGGTGATGAGAGTGGAGAAATAAGATATTATAACACCCCTTGTTTGGTATTACCCTTTCAGAGTTGAAATCGTGGGCCACGTGAAATAGGGCAGTGAAATAGTGAATTGGGGATTTATTATCGCCATTAATGAGGGCATTAGCGAGCTCCACTCCATTGCCACGGAACTGAACTGAGCCACTGAGCATTAAAAAATTCGGAATTTGTTGTAATGATCAGGTTGCGACGGAACCATAAGCGTGGTGGAATTGCTAATCCCATTTTCTGGAATCTGGATCAGAAAAGAGAGGAAAAAAAAGAAAAAATGGACACGAAGAACTGCGCACTACTACAAAATTTGGTTGGTGGCTAACTGTGATTCGGTAATATTTTGTGACCTGTGAGAGAAGAAAGAGGCGCATGCTCCAGGTGCTGAATAAGGGAGGGGGAGAACAACGGCGGCAATATAATTTTAAATATTTAATTTCCCAAATTAAATTGTTTCTAGACGGAAAAAAAAAAAGAAAAACGAAAGTTTTTGCCAGATTGCAAGTAAAATGGTGGCTACAATCACACGAGTCACCAGGCAAAAGTACTCCGTCAAATTTTCGATTTTTAAAAGAAACTGAATATGTACTAAAAAAAAATATTAAATACTTAAGTATTTTAGACGATTAGAGCCCATCATCACGTTTTTTAGACGCAATAAAATAGTGATAAATAATGGGTCGATGGAACATGGTTGAGCACACAAGGACGATTCGTTAATGTTTGCTTATTTTTAATTAAAAAAAGAGAATTGTATGAC